>NW_024524756.1:0-87657 GCF_017590135.1 Pyrgilauda ruficollis | reverse complement strand
GCTGGCATATTTTGTTTCAGGTAAAGTAGCAGCAGTGTTCAAACCTTTATTCCATGTCTTTTGATAATAGCTCCATTGTTGAAACAGGGTTCATACAGATAAGATTTTTAATTAGAGTTTTCAGACTGTTTTCTATTACTAGGTTGTCTGAACAGACTGTCACATCACTGTGCAGCATCAGTACAAGGGCAACATGTTAATTTTATTTTAGACCTTTTTAATCAAATGACAGAGAAAGTTCTGGGTGCTATCATAATTATTTATTTAAAATTAGACTATTATTTAATTTCAGTTTTCATAATATTTTTTTCTCTTCTCAACACTGGCTTTGTCTTTCAGCAGATATCTGTTAGAAGATCAGCTAAAATACCAATAGGTTAGTCTTCATAGCATAGCTTAGGATGTAGAAAGGACTTAAAATTCACTTTAAACTATTTACTTGTGCATTTTTGAGGATTAAAATCTTATGCATCTTTCCCTAAGCATCAGTTGCTTTGATTTTTTTTTTCATCTATGGAAGAATTAAAATGCACATTTTAATGCATAGAAGGGAAAAACTCTGTAGACATATGCTTTCAATAAGAGTGTATATTTAACTTAAAAATTGCCTGTTGGTGAGCAATTCTTGCTTAAGCATGCATGATGCTGTAATACAGTTTAATCATACAAGACCTTTTCTGTGATCTGGAGCCGTGTTTTTGTATTCTTTGGCAGTAGGAATGCTCAAATGGATTTACGCGTATCCCTTTTTTCTGAGCCAAAAAAATTACGTTCAAGACTGGGAGTATATGTTAAGAATACAAAGCTGGCCAATACCCCCAAGTGCTGTGCAGCCTTTCAGAAAGACCGCAACAGGTTGGAGAGTTGGGAGAGAAGAACTGTCTGAAATTCAACAAAAGCAAATGCAGGGTCCTGCACCTGGGGAAGAACAACCCCAGGCACCAGTACAGGCTGGGGGTGACCTGGGGCTCCTGGTGGACAAGTGTGTGCCCTTCTGATGAAGAAGGCCAACGGAATCCTGGGATGCATTAGAAAGGTCATTGGCAGCAGGTCAGGGAGGTGATCCTGCCCCTCTCCACACCTGCAGTGCTGTGTCCAGTTTTGAGCTCCTCAGGACAAGAGAGACATGGAGCTCCTGGAGTGGGTCCAGCAGAGGCTGTGGGGATAATTAAGGGACTGGAGCACCTCTCTTATGAGGAAAGGCTGAGGGAGTTGGGGCTGTTCAGCCTCAAGAGGAGACAGCTGAGAGGGGACCTCATCCACGTCTGTCGGTGTCTGCAGGGAAGGGTCAGAGAATGGACCAGGCTCAGCTCAGTGGGGTCCAGCAATGGTACAAGAGGAATGGGCAAGAACTGATGCCCAGGAGGTTCCACCTGAACTTGAGGAAGAACTTCTCTGTGCAGTGACTGAGCACTGGAACAGATTGCCCAGAGAGGGTGTGGAGTCTCCCTCACTGGAGATATTCCAGACCCATCTGGAAACAATCCTGTGCTGTGTGTTTTGGGATGACTCTGAGCAGGGAGGTGGGACCACATTACCCACTGTGGTCCCTTCCAACTTGACCCATATCCTGTGATTGTGTGAATGTTATTCGGTGTCTGCAGGGAAGGGTCAGAGAATGGACCAGGCTCAGCTCAGTGGGGTCCAGCAATGGTACAAGAGGAATGGGCAGGAACTGATGCCCAGGAGGTTCCACCTGAACTTGAGGAAGAACTTCTCTGTGCAGTGACTGAGCACTGGAACAGATTGCCCAGAGAGGGTGTGGAGTCTCCCTCACTGGAGATATTCCAGACCCATCTGGAAACAATCCTGTGCTGTGTGTTTTGGGATGACTCTGAGCAGGGAGGTGGGACCACATTACCCACTGTGGTCCCTTCCAACTTGACCCATATCCTGTGATTGTGTGAATGTTATTACTAGGACGATGTTTTCTCAAAACTGAGCATTACCAACAATCAAAATTGAAGTTGCATTTAAAAGAAATTCTTAAGTATTTTAAGGTATGGAGATGCACAGTGGAGCCATAAATCTGCTGCTTAGTGATATGAACAACAGTGTAAAAAAATGTACAAGAAGATATTTTACTGTTAATGACCACAGACTAATTTCAACTCCTTTTTAGACTAAATGTTTGGGCTTATTTTTACTCCTTCCTCATTACATCATTATTAGACAGACTTGTTATCTGTCTGAAAACTTTAGAGACACTGTTGTGGTAGGGGATTTTTTTGGTTGGTTGGTTGTTGTTGTTGCTTGGGGGGTTTTAGTGGGGCAAGGGGAGGGGGATGGGCACTGGGGACTTAAGGTGTTTTGTTTGGTTGGTTTTTTTGAAGTTCTCTAGATTGTCTCCCCTAACAGAGATAAAGAGTTGAGAACTGCCTGTCACAGAATAAGTTTTAGGTTTTTTTAAATGGCATTAAAATGTATTACTTTTTCTATTTTCTGTCATACTTTTTTAAACCAAAAGCGTGTTTTAAATTCACAGAGGAGAAAAGAGATATATTTTTCAAGTATTTTAAAAGTGCAATCTTTGTTTTAAGCATAAAATGAAACTTCTGCATAGTTAATGCTCATACTGGCACATTCTGTCAGCTTTCTTTACATGAATGTTAAGGGTTATTAGTTTGACTAACTACTACCTAGCTGTGGTGAGAGTGGCTGTGAGAGGTGAGTGGGCAGTGAGCATGCCAGATGCTGCCTCCAACACCTCTGGAGTTTCCTCCTCGCTTGCCTCTGTGCAAGGCAACCAATGTTCATTTAATCAAATTTTGCAGGAGTTGAGGAGTCCACTTCTGTTACTCTGGACAATGAAATGTCCTCTGTACTGAAGTATGGAGGTCTCTTTATTTATTTATTTTTCAACACAATATGAGAATTTCACTCCTGCTCTGGGCTAGTTTTTCTGGGCTAATATACTTGGAATGCAGCACTTCATACCTACCAGGAGGTAGTAATGGCTTCATTCCTGGGGGATTATTCCATCACTTCTTTGTTGGGGAGAGGGGAAGAGAAAAGAGGATGACAAGGGGGATTTCTGAAACTAGCTTTGCTTGTGTGAATATTGCAGTAATTGAAATCAGTGATAGTAATACAAAGATTGATGACTCCCAAACACTCTGGATTAGTCAGTCGTCTATCTAAACTGAGGTTTAAATATTTGCATTGCTGATGTGCTTTTACCCATGGCTTTGGATCACTTGCTGTGGCTTCCCAAGCTGCAGTGTTGTCCTGGTTTGGAATGGGAGGAAAATTCAGGGAAGTAATGCAAAGCTTTTTGTGTAACTGCCAGTCTCTTGAACCACTGAGAAGCTGGACACGCCTCTGTGAAACACATGTTAAAGACAAAATAACCCGGCAACTCCCTCTTTTCCTTTCCGGTCGGCGAGGAGGTGGCGGGCCCCCGTCTCGGCCGGGCCGGGCCCCTTCCCCCCTCCCCGGGCCGCCCGCCGGCCCCCACCATCGGCTCCGGCCGGGCCGGGCCCCAGCAGTGGCCGGGCAGGAAGGCGGGCGAGGGGCTGCAGAGCCCAGGCCGGAGCAGGGCTGGCCGCGGCTGTTAAGATCTCGCCGTCAGGCCTCCTCCCCCCAGCGCGGCTGAGACCAGAGACCCCTGCAGCCCGTGCAGAAAACCAAAGACCAACCATGAGGCCGATCCTAACACAGCCCAGCCGCTGCTCCCACCACAAGTTACCGGCGGGTCAGGTAGGCCCTAGGCGGGATGTTAACCCTTTCAGTGCTTCGATCCTCCCTCGAGTGAGAGAAAGAAACAAGATGCAAGCATGTAATGGAACCAACATGAAGACATCGAATTCAGCGTGGAAGAAGTTAAGTCCCAGATTGGAGGGAGGAGGAGATGGCTTGTTTTTTGGAGCTGAAATACTCATGTAAGCTATGGAGAAAGAACTCTTTTTCCTTATAACACATGAAATTATGGGGAGATGAAAGTGTTCAAGTTGATATTGAGCAAAAGCCTCCATGCTAAGATAAGCAGATGTTGAAATGGCTGTGATCCTATGAGAAGTTTGAACAGAGGAAGAGAGTAGTCCTGTGCTTCCAGGAGAAGATCTCTGTTCCCAGGGATGAAGATGATTTTAGAAATAGACAATAAGGAGAACTTTTGCCTTTGACCAGCTCATCTTTAAAACAATACCCCATACGTTGACATGGCCCATCGACAAGCTGTGGGAAGGCTTGTGGAAATGGGAAGGACTTCATGATGGCAGGGTTCCCTGGGCAGCTGCTGTTCATGACAAATTGAAAGCCACGAGAGAACTGTTTCCTCTTGTGGAGAAGTCTCCATAACCTTAACAAGAGGGACTTCTCTCCCTCAGTGAACTGAAGAAAGACTATTTTAGAGGTGGTAAACTGACTGGAAATCTTGGGTGTGGTTTCTTTACGTTGTCAGTGGGAAAGAAAAGGTTGTGGGGGGAGAAGAAGTGTTCTGGAGGGTTTGTTTTGATTCTTACTACTTTTTTCCTTCTAGTTACTTTTAATAAAATTTTCTTTATACCCTCTTAAAGTTTTGAGCCTGCTTTGCCTTTCACCTAATCCTATCTCACAGCAGGAAGTGAGTGTATTGGTGATTGGCCAGCACCAAACCTACCACATTCTGTGGTGCATTGGCTGGGAAAATTTCAAATTGGGGAAATCTGAAATTGGCGAACCTAAACCACAACACGAAATTGGTGTTTCTGCCCAGTTTCAAACTGAAACTACCACAAGTGTGTATGTGAATTCTGATGCTGTTTTAGCTGCAAGACATTCAATTCTATCATTAAAATCACCTGGTTAAAAGTCATATAAGTGCTTGTGTACCTGTACCATTTCAACTTCCAGTGTTATGTGGTGGTTAGAAATTCTTTATATCTGTATGGAAGAGAGAAAACAAAAAAGATTAATATAAATTCTCCCTAATAAAGATGCAAGTTAGTTCCAGGTCCATTGGTACTTGTGGCTTGCCATCTAGTACAACTCCTGAATTTTCAAAGCATGACTGTGGGAATCTACAGGCTGTTGGAGACTACAGATGGGATACTGGTGGTTCTTTGCAACTGAAAATATTTCAGCACCTTCTTTGATAACATTCCTTTTAAGTGTGGTGGAGATGGAATAGAAAGCTGTTGTCCCTGGGTAGAAAGGAACCACTAGGGCATTAGGGGAGCAGGGAGAATATCTTGTACCACTCAGCCTGAGATGATTGTTTCTTGTACTTGATCTAAAAATGGGAGATAAGTTTTCTGTGTTCTTCTGAGTTGTTGTGAAGTTTCCAAATCTTACTGTCACACTGAGTACTCCACACACAAGTCTGGGGTGTGGAGTATGTGGCCTGTTATAAAATGTTATTGTTTACTAGCAGGTTTTTGTCTAAGGAACAGAGGAGGGAACTGCTGTTGATATTTATTATTGAATTAATACTCCTTTAGGAAACATTCTTTTTATGTCATGGTGTAAAATGGACATCTTACATGAAATCAGTCTTTTAAAAATGTTTTCTAACAGTTGTAGATAGAAGATGTCAATGTTTGTAAAGTTTATAATGTCTTTGTAAATAATTTCTGAAATGAGAGACTTCATTTATTAAAAAGGAAATGCATGTAAAGTAATGCTGCTATCTTCTTAATAGGGATGATGATGTCGCAGTTTAATATTTCTCAGAACTCCATGAGAGGTAGTCCTGCATCTTCTAATTATCAACAAACCACTATCTCACATAGCCCTTCCAGGTAACATTCTCTTTTAAATGGGGTGGGATGGGCAGCAAACTGCAAATTCTATCTACAGTGACAGTCAATTCTTTTTGCAAGTATGTGAATGGAAGGTGATCAGTGTCAGGATATATTTTGCATTTGTCTGACAGCAGGGTGAGTTTCTTCAGCTGGAAAAACAACATGTTTTTGCTAGTGAGTAATCTTTGTATTCTGATTAGTCAGGATTCCCTGCTGTCCCTCCCTCACATATTTTTGGCACTTTCTTTCCTGCTAAAATAATATCCCTGCCTCCTGACACACCTACAGCTATTTTCTACCTGTGGCAGGAGAACAGGAGAGAAGAGGCTATGTGTTCCAGCATGTATAACATTACCAATGTGACAGAAGGGTGGAAAAGAAGTCTTGTAAAAACATGGAATACTGCTGTAACAGTTATACAAAAGGCTGCTCAGAGGAGGATAGGCCCAGTAATTTGGCCAGTCTTCCATGAGCTTTCTCATCAACTTTCGGGCTCTTTTTCAAACTTTGAGTGTCAGCAAGTAGCATGTACCTATAGAATCATTTAAGTTGGAAAAGACCTCTGAGATCATCAAGTTCAACGTTAACCTAACACTGTCAGGTCCACTACTAAACCGTGTCCCTAAGTGACATATGTACACACATTTTAAATACCTCCAGGTTGGTGACTTAATCACTTCCCTGGGCAGCATGTGCCAGTGCTTGAAAAACCTTTTGGTAAAGAATTTTTTCCTGATATATAATCTAAACCTCCCCTGGAATAACTTGAGGCCATTTCCTCTTGTCCTGTTGCTTGTTACCTCCTTTCAACAATAAAGTGTCCCCTGAGCCTCCTTTTCTCCAGACTAAACACCCCCAGCTCCCTCAGTCTTCTAAAAGAAATAAGAAATTTGTATAAATTTCCTTTTCCAACTTTTTCCAACTTTTACATTTTATTTTTTAGCCGTTTTGTGCCACCACAAGCAAGCTCTGGTAACAGATTTTTGGCACAACAGAACAGTCCAGTGCCTAGTCCATATGCTCCTCAAAGTCCTGCAGGATACATGCCATATTCACATCCTCCAAGTTATACACCACATCCTCAGATGCAGCAAGGTAAGTCTTTGATATTTATTTTATTATCCTATCTCATGTCAGCTTTACCTCCATGTGTGTGTTTCACAGCTCTCTAATTTCTTTGAAGGAGTCACATGCTTAATGCAAATCTTGGAGTTGGTAGGGAATTTTTTGGGTATGCTTAAGCTTTGCTTTCCTGACTGTACAGTGGTAGTATTTATTTTATTTCAAAAAATCCCAGAAGGATCATCAAGTCCAACTCTTAAGTGAATGGCCCATATAGGGATTGAACCAGTGACCTTGGTGTTAATGCACACTGATTTTGCATAGTTGTCACATATACATGACAGTAGAAAAATTTTTAAAACCCTAAAACTTTTTATTTGTTAGCTATGTGTCATGGATTGACTCTGGCACAGTGCCAGTGCCCCCATGAAAGGTGTATTTCTCAAAATGGTTACTGTGAGATGTGACCCGGGAACAGAACAAAGCAGGCTCTAACTTGGGAATGGAGGGAAAAACAACACTTTATTAATCTACATAGACACAAAAGGAAGGGAAAAAAAAACACACACACAACAATCCACAATAGAACACTTTCAATGACACTATGGCAGTTGTTTATCTGTACTGGCGAAAACAATTTTTGCCAGTGTAATGTAAATTTTGCTGCCAACTTATTTGACCGTACCAAACCTTTGCAGTGTAGGCTAGGCTAAGTTGGCTAGAATTATACTCAAGATATGCAGTAACTGGCAAAGATGACCTTCAGAATTAATGGATTTCTTTGTTTTTCCCTTTTCTAAAAACAATCTTGAACAACATGAACACTGTTAAGTATCTAGGCATTATCGTTTATTGGAAGTAGAATTCTTGTTAGATTCTTTTAAATCATCTGTTCCTAAAGTTTAGCAGTGTGCTTAGAATTTATATAGCTGTTCTGTATGTAATGTTATGTGTCTCATGAATACCTTGGAAGTTATTTAAGGTAGACAATGCATATTATATAGAGGAAAATAAAGTTTTCTATAACCTATGAGTATGATGCTGACTGTAATTAGGATAGATGTGGAGTGAAGCTTGGCTAATCTGTACATGGAATTTAGGTTTAAGAGTCTCTTGAAAATTTAAAACTTAGATACTAATTTTATTCAAGGTATTTGTGGAAAAAAGATTCCGTGAAGAAAGTTGGGATTCTTGTTCCAATCCTAGACCTCTTGCATTCAACTCATTAATATTATGGCCTTTTCTGTGAGATTTTTTAGAGTTAATGATTTTGTGACTATATTGGTATAATTATTTTTATTTTTCTGTATTTCAGCTTCAGTATCCAGTCCCATTGTCACAGCTGGGATGAGGAATCTCCATGAAAATAAAGTTTCAAGTCAGTTGTCTGGAAATTCAGCTAATCACCATGCTGATAATTCTAGACATGGCTCAAATGAAGACTATCTACAGATGGTGCACAGGATAAGTAGTGATGTATGTTAGCTAGATCAGTTTATGATGATAAAACAAATATTTACTGTGATAAACCAAGTATGTGTTTAGCTGCCTTAAAAGTCAGATATTTTATGAGGATGCTGTTGATGAATAAAACCACTGAAAATATATTTTGGTTTCAGATGTGTGCACTCAAATGTGCAACTTTAATGTGCAAGTTTTAAGATTTTCTAGATCTCTGTCCTTTGGAACAGTTTGTGACATTGATTCTGATGAAAGTATGAAAAGTAAAAAATCTTACTCATGTAAGTTTATTATAAAGAGATGGTATAGTCTCTCTGCAATTATTGTATCAATATATTGATGTAAACAATACTAGATTCTAAATAGGTTTATAGTCAACATGTCTTTCTGAAGATTCCCCTAACTGTCAATTAGATGAGACAATTCCATAACCTATTCAGTAATACAGTAGTGTTGTCAAAGGCAAAAATTGCATTCAACATTTTTTCTTACAGATCTATTATGTGCTTTTATGGCCTGGTTTATTTATAATATGTTTTTCTAGTGACTTGATTTCACGTGGGAGAAATTCTTGCTAAAGTATTGAATATAAGTGAAAAAAATCAGCAACTTTTTCCCATGGTGTTTTCAACTTCTTCACTTTCTTAATGAGCATCTCATCCTGTGGATGAAGCATGTTGTGACTCTTCTTTACAAGTTTGGCACACAGTCTCTTAACACCTCTTAAGGAGACAGCACTTAAGTTTCATTTTTATTTTTTGCTTTTAGTTCTTTGAACTATGCGGTCTTAGTGATGCCTACAACAGTTACAAAACTTGATCAAAACCTGGTGACAAATGGGCCTTTTTTTGACCTTTTTTTAAAAGATGTATTTAATTTACCTTATGAAAACTAGGGACAACTCTTGTCTTCCTAAATTAGCTTGTGGAAGCAAAAAACTGCTGTATTCAACAAGTGTATTGATAACACCAGGCTACCTAAATTTCTTACAGGGATTAGTACACTGGAACTCTAAGACTGTTATTAGTTTTATTAGTCTTCTCTTTTTAAATGAAAGAATTATGCTGATGAAAAATATTAGCTAAGAAGTGATGTCTTCAACAAGAGAGTTTTGTAATGAAGGAATCTATCATAATACACAATCTCTTCAGGTATTTTTCTCAGTCTCTGCTTCAGCAATGCAAATTCTTCAAAATAAGAAGCTGTTCTTGGCATGAAATGAACATATATCCCCCAACTACTACCTCTCTAGTAGGTCACCCCCAACCTGTGCTGGTACTTGGGGTTATTCCTCCCCAGGTGCAGGACCCTACACTTGCCCTTGTTGAACCTCATTAGGCTTCTCTCTACCCAATTCTCCAGCCTATCAAGGTCCCCCTGAATGGCAGCACGGCCTTCAGGTGTATCAGCCACTCCTCCTAGTTTTGTATCACCAGCACATGCAACTGAAGTGCATCTACACCAATGCATGCAGCATGGGCAACAAACAGGAGGAACTGGAAGCCATGGTGCAGCAGGGAAACTATGACATAGTTGCAATCATGGAGACATGGTGGGATGACTTGCATGACTGAAAGGCTGCAATGGATGACTATAAACTCTTCATAAGGGATCAGCAAGGAAGGAGAGGCTTTAGATACCTCTTGTATGTTAGGGAGTGTTTTGATCGTCTGGAACTTGATGATGGTACCGGTAGGGTTGAGTGTTTATGGGTAAGAATCAAAGGGAAGGCCAAGAGCAGATCTCCTGATGGGAATCTCCTATAGACCACCCAGCCAGGATTAAGAAGACAAAATGTTCTGTGAGTAGCTGGGAGAAGTCTCATGATTGATGGCCCTTGTTCTCGTGGGGGACTACAACTTACCAGATCTATTCAGGAAATAGAGCACAGCAGAGGAAACAGTCAAGGAAGTACCTGGACTGTGTGGAACTGACACAGCTGGTGAGTGAGCCAATCAGGAGAAGTGCCCCACTGGACCTGCTGTTTGTGAACAGAGAAGGGCTGGTGTGGGATGTAATAATTGGAGGTCATCTTGGGCACAGTGATCATGAAATTATAATTTTCTCTTCTCAGAGAAGTAAGCAGGGGGATCAGCAGAACTGCCACCTTGGACTTCCAGAGTGCAGACTGGCCTGTTTGGGAGTCTGGTTGAGACTCACTTGGGAGGCAGTCCTGAAGGGCAAAGGGCTTCAGGAAAGCGGGAAAGGGAAGGCCAAGAGCAGATCTCCTGATGGGAATCTCCTATAGACCACCCAGCCAGGATTAAGAAGACAAAATGTTCTGTGAGTAGCTGGGAGAAGTCTCATGATTGATGGCCCTTGTTCTCGTGGGGGACTACAACTTACCAGATCTATTCAGGAAATAGAGCACAGCAGAGGAAACAGTCAAGGAAGTACCTGGACTGTGTGGAACTGACACAGCTGGTGAGTGAGCCAATCAGGAGAAGTGCCCCACTGGACCTGCTGTTTGTGAACAGAGAAGGGCTGGTGTGGGATGTAATAATTGGAGGTCATCTTGGGCACAGTGATCATGAAATTATAATTTTCTCTTCTCAGAGAAGTAAGCAGGGGGATCAGCAGAACTGCCACCTTGGACTTCCAGAGTGCAGACTGGCCTGTTTGGGAGTCTGGTTGAGACTCACTTGGGAGGCAGTCCTGAAGGGCAAAGGGCTTCAGGAAAGCGGGATGTGCTTTACAAAAGAAATCTGAAAGGAGCAGGAGCAGGCTGTCCCCATGTGCCGAAAGACGAGCCGGCAGGGAAGACTGGCCTGGCCAAACAGAGAGCTTGGAATGGAACTCGGGGAGAACAAGAGAGTGCATCACCTCTGGAAAAAGAGGCAGGCAGCTCAGTAGGACTACAAGGATGTTGTGAGGTCATGCAGGGAGAAAATTCAAACGGCCAAAGCCCAGCTAGAACTTCATCTGCCTATGGCTGTAAAAGATAACAAAAAGTGGTTCTACAAATACATCAGCAACAAAAGGAGGGCCAAGGACAATCTCCATCCTGTACTTGATGTGGAGGTAAACAGTGACAAACAATGAGGAAAAGGCTTGGCATGCTACTTAGACCCCCTCACATCTATGGGGTTGGATAGGATCCAGCCAAGGGTACTAAGGGAGCTGGCAGAAGAGGTCACCAAGACACTGTCCATCATTTACCAGTGGTCCTGGCCAACTGAGGAGGCCCCAGGTGACTGGAGGTGTCAATGTGACAGCCATAAACAAGAAGGGCCGGAAGGAGGATCCGGGGAGCAACAGGACTGTCAGCCTGACCTCAGTACCTGGGAAGGTTATGGAATGGATCATTTTGAGTGTGATCATGTGGCATGTGCAGGACAACCAGGGGATCAGGCCCAGCCAGCAGGGGTTTAGGAAAGGCAGGTCCTGCTTGACCAACCTTTTATGACCAGGTGATCCACCTAGTGTGTGAGGGAAAGGCTCTGTGTGTGACTACCTGCACTTCAGTAAAGCCTTTGATGCTGTCTCCCACAGCATTTTCCTGGAAAAGCTGGCAGCCCATGGGTTGGACAGGTGCTCTCTTCACTGGGCTAGGAACTGTCTGGATGGTCAGGCCCAGAGAGTGGTGGAGAATGGAGCTACATCCAGTTGTCAGCCAGTCACCAGTGGAGTTCCCCAAAGCTCAGTATGGGGGCCAGTCCTATTTAACATCTTCATTGATGACCTAGACAAGGGGATCAAGTACACCCTCAGTAAGTTTACAGAGGGCACCAAGTTGGGTGGGAGTGTTGATCTGCTGGAGGACAGGAAGGCTCTGCAGAGGGATCTGGACAGGCTGGAGCAATGGGACAAGGCCAATTTTATGAGGTTCAACAAGGCCAAGTGCCAGGTCCTGCTCTTAGGTCCCAACCCCATGTAGCTCCAGGCTGGGGCAGAGTGGCTGGAAAGCTGGCCACAGGAAAAGGACCTGGGCGTGCTGAGCGACAGCAGCTGAACATGAGCCAGTGTGTGCCCAGGTGGGCAAGAAGGCCAATGGCACCCTGGCTTGGATCAGAAATGGTATGACCAGCAGGACCAGGGCAGCGATTGTCCCTCTGTACTCGGCACTGGTGAGGCTGCACCTCAAGTGCTGTGTCCAGTTCTGGGCCCCTCACTGCAAGAAAGACATTGCGGTGCTGGAGCGAGTCCAGAGAAGGGCAATGGAGCTGGGGAGGGGTCTGGAGCACCAGGAGTAGTTGAGGGGGCTCATCCTGGAGAAGAGGAGGCTCGGGGGGGGCCTTCTCACTCTCTACAACTCCCTGAAAGGAGGGTGGAGCCCAGTGGGAGTTGGGTTCTTCTGGGGAACAAGAGACAGGACAAGAGGAAACGGCCTCAAGTTGTACCAGGGGAGGTTTAGATTGGATATTAGGGAAAATTTCTTCATGGAAACGGTCGTCAAGCATTGGAACAGACTGCCCAGGGCATTGGTTGAGTCACCATCCTTGGAAGTGTTCAAAAAATGTGTGGATGTGGCACTTGGGGACATGGTTTAATGGTCACCATAATGGTGGTGCTGTGTTATTGGTTGGACTTGATGATTTTAAAGATATTTTCCAACCTTAACAATTTTACGAAACTCATTCAAAACTGACCAACTCTGAAAATATAAAGCATACCATCATTGTTCGGTTTAATGGGAAAAAGACCGTGGGTAAAAAGTAAGTATGCCTTTAAAAACTGATTTTAGTAGCCATCCTGCAGAAAACAGTTTGAACAAGGTGAAGTAATTCAAGTTTTGCATTTATATATGAACAATCTTGTTAATCATAATGTTGCACCTTTTTTACAAACAGTATTAACATTGGCAGAGATAGTTATGATCAAGGATTATTAAATCATAAAATCTAAAACTATCTTGTTTCTTAGCTTTGGGATTTTGTTCTTTAGAAGTTAAAAATTTCTGCAGGATATTGTGTGTTTGCAATATTTGATTCTACTAAATCAGCAAGCATATAATTGAAGGTTCACTGTGCATATACTCAAGTAAAGGACCATTTTTTGAGAAACCTGAGAATCATAGAATGGCTTGGGTTGAAAGGGACCTTAATGACTATCATGTTCCAACCCCCTACTGTGGACACCTTCCACTAGACCAGGTTGCTTCAGGCCCCATCCAGCCTGGCCTTGAACACTTCCAGGGATGGGGCAGACACAGCTTCTCTGGACAACTTGTCCCAGGGCCTCACCACACTCACAGGGAAGACTTCCTTCCTAACATCTAATCTAGATCTACCCTCTTTCAGCTTTAAGCCCTTGTTCCTTGTCCTATTGCTACACTCCCTGATAAAGAGTCCTTCTCTGGCTTTGTTGCAGGCTCCCTTCAGCTATTGGAAGGCTGCTCTAAGGTCTCCCTGGAGCTTTCTCTTCTCCAGGCTGAAGAGTCCTAATTCTCTCAGCCTTTCCTCATAGCAGAGGTGCTCCTGCCCTCTAATCGTCTTGGTGGCCTCTTCTGGACTTGCTTCAGCAGGTCCATGTCCTTTCTGTGCTGGGGACTCCAGAGCTGGAGGCAGCACTGCAGGTGGGGTCTCACCAGAGCAGAGTAGAGGGACAGAATCACTTCCTTTGACCTGCTGGGTTGCACTGCTTTTGATGCAGCCCAGACTGCAGTTGGCTTTCTGGGCTGTTAATGCATGTGCGAACATGCCCAGAATATAAGTTTGTGCTTACATTTCACCATTTGTTGAAGTTCTCGTCTAGGAAACAGTAAATGAGGACTTCTACAGTAGCTGACTAATTTTCAGGAATGACGTGTGTACCTGAAAGATCATCTACCTAGTTAGTTAGTTCAGTTAATTTAATAAATGACATCTTTGCCTTTCTCCTTGGCAGTCCATGGGTAGAGGACCTCTCCCATTCTAATAAAAAATATAATCTATAAAAGTTACTAAGCTTTTGTTCCCCCCAGTATTTTGGTGGGTTTGAGATTTTTTATAATTCAATTATAATTAATGTTTGGAAAAATAATCTCCTTACTTTCAGTGTGTTAAATAAACAAGTAACTGTTACATCAGCAAATTTATTAATTTTGACTTGCAATAAAAAGCATGTAAGTTTAAGGTATAGTTGTTTTTATTGCATTGAATCAGAATATTAGATTTCTTTACACGTGAGGCTTTCTCACCAGGCAACGAGTGTTTTTGCAAGCAGTTAGAAAAATAAGTGTAATTAATAGCACATCATGAGGTATAGATTAATTTTGTTGTGGGAGGGGAAAAAAAATCTAATAGAATTGTTTTGTAAATGCCTATATATGATGAAATTGATGAAATCCGGTTTCTTATGAATTTATATTCTTTGCATTGTAAGCACTTTCAGTCCATAAATATAAAACTATTTTCTTTGTTCTTAAGCAGTGTGAACTATGCCTTCACAAGGCATAACATGCAGTGGCTGATCTACTGCTATCCATGTGGAAATTGGCATTTTGGCCATTGTCAGAGGGAGTGTGTAGTTGACATCCATCTATCTCAGTTGCCACAATGGGTGTGCTACAGATTTTGTTCAATCCTGATGTGTTTATGTTGGAGGGTATGAATGCAAAGTTTTGGTTTGCTTAACTGTAAAAGTAAGATGCATTCTGATAAACTTCAAGGGTAGGCTAATTTAAAAAATGCTGAATTTGTTTAAAAAAGAGAAAAATCTACTTATTATACTCAATTTCTTTCACTTGGTATTGTAGAGAGTTCATATTTTTGTTTTTCAGCTCTTTACTATATGTAACAAAAAAATTTCTAAATGAAATCTTAATGTCAACCAAAAGTGCTTATTTAGCTGGAAGACATACGTGGATTTATTTTTGTGTGCACGTTCTGGTTGTAAATTCTTAAGGCTGATTGTTTTTTTGAATTTTGTCTATGTAGTAGTCTAATAGCAGTCCAAGTGACAAAATTTTTTATATAAATAAATATTTTTAAATATTTTTTATGCTTTTTCATCCAGTTCATTTTATCAGTATATGTACTAATTTCAGTCTTTATTTTATGAAGTGTTCATGATTTTTTTTTTTTTTTATCATGGTCACTTTAGGATGGCGATCCTTCACTAAGGAATGCTGCATCTTTTTCCTTGAGGTCACCACAGTCAGTCTGCTCTCCATCTGGAAGTGATGGAACCCTTAAAGGTAATCTAGCAGTCACATATATCAATGTATTTTTTTCCCAGTTTTAAAACACAGAGTTTAAAGTTAGTTCTCCCAACTTCTGTATTCCAATAGTACTAAAGAGTATGTCATTAATTTTTCAATACAAAATTATTTTGAGCCCTGATTCAGAAGAAATTTCTGAAGGTTCAAAAATTGACTAATCATACTTCAAAACAAAACTCAAATTCATGAAGGACAGAATAATTTTAAATCCTTTCCAATATGAGGATTAAATTCTTTAAAGGAATGGTTTCAGTTGCTCTGCATAAGAAATTATTTAAAGGCAGCATTGCAAGTATTGAACTCTTAACCAGCTCAAAAGTGTTTTAACATATAATGCTTGTCTTGATTGCAATAATCAAATTCTATGAACATGAAATTAAAAGTAATTCAATGAACACAATATATATAGCATAAATGAAGCCTGAAAACCTTAGCTGTGGACAAGGAATAGGATAAACTGTAAGTCAGCTGAGAAAATAATTCTTTATGCTAAAATATGTAATGCTAAAATATGTAATGCATACTACTGTTTTTAATATTCTCCCTAAGAAGCAATGACCGAGATAGATGAGATTAGTAAGGTAGGGCTTTGGGCATATTCTTGTTAATTTAAGTATTCAGTGCTTATGTATTTACATGGCAATAGTAAAAAGAAGCAATAGTGTTTTCTTCTCTTTAATCCTGAAACAAAATTAAATCTTTATGGGTGGTCAGATTAGGTGGAGAGGGAGAAGAGGAGATGGGGGAGATTCCGGAGAAGGTGAGGGTATTGGGGTTGTGCAGCCTGGATAACAAGTCTTTGAGAGTGGATGTAGATGATGGTGATGACACACAATGAACAGACAGACCTTAGAGCAGTTTCCTCATGCCTATGAGATTATCAGGAAGACTTGAGTCAGGCTTTCCACAGTGTTGTGGAGCAAGGATGAGACACAATGGACTTAGATTGAAATGGGAGGTTCTGACTAGATATAAGGAAAACCTTTTTCACTATCAGGACAGTCAAGCATTGGAAAAGCCCAGAGAATCTGTGCATTTTTCATTCTTGGATGTTTTCAAGACCTGGCTGGATTAGCCCTGCATAACATGGTGTCGTGGTTTAGGAGTGATACTTCCCAATTCAGTGCCCCCACCAAGACTCTCCCAAACTATGTGCCCTTCTCTTGCTCTCCCATTTTCCATTCTCCTGCTGTGGTGGGTTGTGGGTCGAAGAGGAGAATTGGAGATACAGAGGGCAAAGATCATGGGTTGAGATAAGAACAATTTACTGGAAACAGCAATGAGATAAGAAAAGTAACAGTGACAGCAACAGTACTAATGACAAAGGGTGCAAGAAAGGAAATTATTCACATGGAAACCCCCCCTACAATAGCGGATGGCTGGATGGCTTCCTCTGCCCTGCTTACTCCGCTGGAAGGAGCCCCTTCTCCCCAGAAGACACTTCCTTTCCCCTTGCCCCCAGCAATGATGTTAGGTAGTACAGAATAACTTCTGGGTCCTGGCCATGCCCCCTCACAGCTACTGCAAAAATTAACCCTGTCCTGGTCAGAACCAGGGCACATGGTCTTGCTCACCCTGCTTTGATAACAAGAATTAACTAAACGCCTCCTGAGGTTCCTTCTTAACTGAATTATTCTATGATTCTGTGACTGCTAAATGATCACTGTGGTTCATCTTCTCAGGCATATGCTGTGGTAAATAGTGATAGAAGAAATGTGGCTCAAATGCAAGTGAGAAGTAATTGTATAGCATGCCAGCATCAGTATTTTAGGAGGTTTTGTGCTAAAGGACTTGTTGTGAGACTTATGTAAATGGCAGAGACTAAATGTGGTTGTTTTTCTTTAACTCTGTACACAAAATTGATGTTTGAGCTTATCAGTTTAACAGCATTGTGAATCTAAGCTACTTCCATTCAAATATATGATTACCATTGTCACCTAAAACTGGGAAATAAATGTTCCAAACAATTTTTTTATGTTAGGAAGCAAACATGGCTTTATCAGCAGTACTGGATGCATGGGGAATTCTCCTCAAAGCATGCATGCCCAGTAACCCACCAGACCAGGTTATATTCCTGAAACTAATATATATTCACCATATGTCTATTACATTTTCATCACATTTCCCGAATACATGCATACATGCTTGTTATTTCCAAAAACATATTTGTATATGAGTAGGGGTCTTTTGAGGGTCTTTGGTGGTCATTTGGGAACATCCCATTCCTTTAAATTCCCTTTTATGTTCCCGGATTATCTGATGAATCTTTCCTCCTTGAGTGTATCTCAAATATGTGGTCAGGTCACAATGCACTTCCCTTATCATTCTTTACTCCAGTACTCTCTCTCTGTTCTCAAAACTAAGACATCTGCTAGTACATATTAATCACTGATATAAGTAAAGAAGGAAGCATTAGCTGGCATAAGACTTATTAGTCACAGATGTAGGGAGTTAACACAAGGGCACAGTAATCTCTGGCATTTGTACTAAGCACTGTATGGTACAAAACTAAGCATTAACCACTAATATAGGGATCATATAGTATTGTGCTAAATTTAAATGAATTTTCTGACATCTTCCCCCACTGCTGCATAGACTTCTTCTTAAAGAAATATAACTTGTTTGGTAACCACTCAGCCAGAAGAATATTTGAATTATTTTTCTGGTTAAAGTTGCTGCTGTTTTAATCAGTTGTCTTGGAACTTGTTTTGAAGGTATACCTTTCATGAATATTTCTGAAAACAACTGATTGTACAATTCAGATTGTAACATTTCAGCATTCAAGAGGCTGGAAAAGCAGAAGAGGAGCTTTTTGATTCACCTGTGTGTTAGCTTTACTTTTCTCATTGATAAAGCACACAACTGAAAAACTGTTACTAATGGTGCTACCATTTTGACTTCTTCAAGAAATTAATTAACCCTGATTGAGAGAACCAGTTCTTGATGCCGCAAGAATCTTGCCAGATGTTTACTTCCTCTAATCTTGCATTTTAGAAATGTATTGAAGAGGTATAGATAATTAGTGCTATTTAGAATATGTGATCCCTGACAGTGAGGTTTTTTGCCTATAATTTGGAGTGAAAGTGATTGGTTATGCTGATAAATTTTCCAGTGACAAACAGCAAGTATCTACACTGAGCTTTTTGTTGCTACTATCATTTGTCCTTGCAAGTTTGGTTGACAAATTGCAAACTTTGATAAAGAAAGTTAGTAAAATAATTAATTGTTTGCTTGGGAGGACAAAACGAATGGCACTAGACACCAGTCCAGAGAAAAAACACAGGAAGGATGTTATATCTAATCTTTCTTATATAACATAGAAATGTGAGACAATTACTGAAGGTATGTTTACAGACTGCATTTCTGTACTTCTGAGATGGAAGTAGCAAGGACTTCTGGAGACTTGGAGACTGATTGTACAGCTCTGAATTACTTCAAGACTGGTGTGTCACGATGAATGATTACAGTCTCTTTAGGAGGGATAGGAAGGGCAGGTAAGGTTGGGGGGGTGTGGCACTATGTAATGGAGGGACTGGAATGTGTGGAGTTTACAGCTGGCCATGGCATGGTTGAGATCCTCTGGGTAAGAATCAAGGGGCAAACAAATAATGAAGATGTTGTTATGAAAATCTTTTATAGACCTTCTAGCCAGGACCGTGACATCGATGAATTATTCTTTGAGAAACACCTCTAAATCAACCACCCTTGTCCTTATGGGGAACTTGAACTTTCCAATTGTTAACTGGGAATATCACACAGCTGGTACAAACAGGTCCAGAAGATTGCTAAAACATATGGATGACAACTTCATGGAACAGGTCCTAAGGGAGCCGACTCAGAAAGATGCCCTCCTTGATCTGCTGCTGGTCAACACAGGATTTCATGAGCAAAGTGGTGATTTGCAGCCATCATGGCCACAGTGACCATGAAGAGTTTAAAATCTCTTGACAGGAGGAAAAGTGCCAGCAAAACCTCAACTCTGGACATGAGGAGAGCAGACTTCAGGCTGCTCAGGGAACTAGTGAGTAAGGTCCCCTGGGAAAAAACTTCTGAAGATGCTGGGGTCCATCAGTGCTGGTCATTTTTTAAACATCACCTCCTAAGGGCACAGGAGAAGGAAATTGCCCAATGTTGGAAGTCAAGCAGGGGAGGCAGAAGGCCAGGCATGGCTGAACAGTGATCTCCTATTGGAAATAAGGCTATAAAGGAAGGTGTGTGCCCAGTGGAAGCAAGGTCAGGTGGTATGGGAAGAATACAGAGATGCTGCTCGCCACTGTAGGGACAAAATTTGTGTGGCCAAAGCTCAGCTGGAGTTGGAGCTGCCAAAACTGTGGGGGACAATAAACAGAATTTTTAAAATACATTAATAGCAAAAGGCAGTGAAGAAATAACATTGGCCCATTACAGGATGAGGATGGTCACCTCACAAACAGGGACATGGATGAGACAGAGATGTTTAATGCATTCTTTGCCTCTATCTTCGGCTCCTCAAAGAGCTGCTGATGTCACCACGAGACCTCTCTCAATGATTTTTGAATGGTCTTGGGAATCTGGAGAGGCCTCAGCTGACTGAAAGCTGGCAAATGTCCCAATTTTAAAGAAGGGCAAGAAGGACGATCCTGGAAACTACAGGCCTGTCCGGCTCACTTGAGTGCCTGGTAGAATTATGGAGTGGAAGAGTAAAGTTGGGACAATGAACTTTAGGAAAGCAAACTTCCAGCTCTTGTAGGAGTCAGTCAATAGGAACCCCTGGGAAACTGCCCTCAGGGACAAGGAAGTAGAATAGAGCTGGCAGATGTTAAAGGAAGCCTTCCATAGAGCACAAGAGCCAGTGATCCCAAGGAGCAAGAAATTGGGCAAGGAAGGCAAGAGATGGGCATGTCTGAGTAGAGACCTGCTGGTCAAACTAAAGGCTAAGAAGGAAATGCACAGGCAATAGAAACAAGGATAGGTATCCTGGGACGAGTATAGGGATGCAGTCCAGTTGTGTAGGAATGGGGTCAGGAAGGCCAAGGCAAAGCTGGAACTGAACCTGGCAAGACACGCAAAGAATAACAGGAAGGACTTCTACTGGTCTGTCAGCAGTCAAAAAAGGTGTTACCCCCCTGATAAACAGTGCTGGAAAACTGTTAAGAATGGACAAGGAGAAGGCTGAGGTACTCTACAATTTTTTTGCCTCAGTCTTCAATGCCAACCTCTCTTTCCACATCTGTCAAATGGATGGACAGCAGGATGGGGACTATGGGAGAAAAGTCCCTTCCACTTTAAGATCAGGCTCATAACCATCTGAGGAACCTTAATGTACATACGTCTATGGGACCCAATGAGATGCATCCCAGAGTCCTGAGGGAATTGACTGATGTAGTTGCCAAGCCACTCTCCATGATATTTGAAAAGGCATGGCAGTCAGGTGAAGTCCCAGGTGACTGGAAAATGGAAAACATTGTCCCCATCCTTAAAAAGGGTAGAAAGCAGGACCCTGGGAACCACCGCCCTGTTAGCCTCACCCTTGTGCCTGGGAAGATCATAAAACAGACTCTCCGGGAAGCTCTGCTAAGGCACATGGAGGACAGGGAGGTGATTTGGGACAGCCTGCACAACTTCACCAAGGGCAAGTCCTGCCTGACCAACCCAGTGGCCTCCTCTGATGGAGTGACTCCATCAGTGGACAAGGGAAGGGCTACAGATGTCCTTTCTGTGGACTTCTGTAAAGCCTTTGATATGGAGCCCCACAACATCTTTCTCTCTAAATTGGAAACATGGATTGGATGGGTGGACTCATCAGGGGAGAAGGAATTGGTTGGATGGTCGCATCCAGAGGGTTGTGGTCAACAGCTCTGAGGCTCAATGGACATCAGTGACCAGTGGTGTCCCTCAGGGGTCTGTATTGGGACCAGTGTTATCTTCATTAATGACACAAAGGGATCGAGGGCACCCTCAGCAGGTTTGCAGATGACACCAAGCTGAGTGGTGCAGGTGACTCACCTGAAGGACAGGGCTATCCAGAGGGATCTGGACAAGCTCGAGAAGTGGCCCATTGGAATCTCATGAGGTTTAACAAGACCAAGTGCTGGTGCTGCACCTGGGTCAGGGCAATCCCCAGGATCAATCCAGTCTGGGGGATGAACAGATCAAGAATCACAGAATCACTAGGTTGGAAGAGACCTTTAAGATCACTGAGTCCAATCCATGCCCTAACACCTCAACTAAACCATGGCACCGAGTGCCACATCCAATCTTTTTTAAAACACATCCAGGGATGGTGACTACACCACCTCCCTGGGCAGACAATTCCAGTACTTTATCACTCTTTCAGTAAAAAACTTTTTCCTGACATCCAATCTATATTTTGCTTGGCACAGCTTAAGACTGCCCTCTTGTTCTGTCAGTTGCTGCCTGGAGAAAGAGACCAACCCCCACCTGACTACAACCACCTTTCAGGAAGTTGTAGAGAGTGAAGAGCAGCCCTGGGGAGAGAGACTTGGGGGTGCTGGTTGGTGAGAGGCTGGACATGCCCCGTCCGTGTGCGCTGGCACCCAGAAACCCCGTGTGCTGGGCCGTAACCAAAGAGGAGTGGCCAGCAGGTCGAGGGAGGTGATTCTGTCCCTCTACTTTGCTCTGGTTAGATCCAACCTGTGGTGCTGCCTCCAGCTCTGGGGTCCCCAGCATAGGAAGGACATGGACCAGTTGGAGCAAGTCCAGAGGAGGCCACCAAGATGATTAGAGGGCAGGAGCACTTCTGCTATGAGGAAAGGCTGAGAGAATTGGGACTGTTGGATGGGGCCCTGAGTAACCTCATCTAGTGGAAGGTGTCCCAAAAAGATATGATGTAAAGACTAGATGTCCATGAGCAAGGCCAACAAAGGGAACCTGCACCAGCAGCGCATGGTAGTTACTGTGAAAGTAAATGTTGAGTGATCGTATTGGTTGACTTTCTGTTATGGGGCACTGAGGCCCCCATCTGCCAGCCTGATAGAGCTGGGAGAGGTATGCTGCCTACTGGGGGCTGATATCCATGATGTTGCCAAGAGTGCCTCAACTTGTCAAGAGTACAGACTACTACCTGCTATTACTTTTTCATGTGGCTACAAATGATGCTGCAAGCCAAAAAGTAGGTAGGATAAAGGAAGACTATAAAGCCTTGGCAAGGCAGGTGAAAAACATCCATGCCCGAATCATCTTCTCATCTATACTACTGGTCAGAGAAATGGGGATCGCCAGAAGCAGACGCATAGTGCAGATCCGTCTGGCTCTGTGGCTGGTGCCATCAAGAAGGTTTTGGCTTTTATGACAGTGGGTTGTGCTTTAATGATTGCAGCCTGTTAGGGAGGGATGGGATCCACCTGTCTTAAAAGAGCAAGAGAAGTTTTGGCAGCAGGTTGGCCAATTTGGTGAGATGGGCTTTAAACCAAAGGACTCGGGGATAGGGTCCAAAGTGGCAATACTCATGCCATTGCTTCCTCCTGGGGAGTAGGTCATACCAGTCATTGCAGTGAATGATGTTCCTTGACTGCCCCTCAAGGTAAGGATCAAAGGAAAAGCCACATCAAGAGTGGTTATGGTTATGGTGAATCCTCTTATACCCCTTCTAGGGAACCTGCGTGCCTGATTGCCTCTCTGAAGTGTCTATACAAACACATGCAGCATAGGTAATAAACAGGAAGAACTGGAAATCTATGTGCGGTTGCAGGGCCATGATCTCATTGCAATGACAGAGGCATGGTGGGATAGTTCACATGACTGGAATGTTGTTGTGGATGGGTATGTACTTTTTAGAAAGGACAGGTCAGAGAAGCGAGGTGGTGGAGTTGATCTTTATGTGAGAGAGCAACTGGAATGTATTGAGTTCTACCCAGGGACAGATGAATGAGGTGAGAGTTTATGGGTGAGAATTAAAGGACAGGCTGATATAGGTGACATTGTTGTGGGTGTTTACTACAGGCCACCTGATCAAGAAGAGGAAGTTGATGAGGCTTTCTATGGGCAACTGGAAATAGCCTCGCAGTCACAGGCCCTGGTTCACCCGGGGAGCTTAAACCACCCTGATATTTGTTGGAGAGTCAACATGGCCCAGCACACATAGTCCAGGAAGTTCCTGCAGATCATTGATGATAACTTTTTGATGCAAGTGGTGGAGGATCCAACAAGGAAAGGTGTGTTGATGGACCTTGTACTTACAAACCAGGAGGGACTGGTTGAAGATGTGAAGGTTGGGGGTAGCCTTGGCTTTAGTGACCATGAGATGGTAGAACTCAGGATTCTGCGTGAGGGAAGAAAAACAGTTAGCAGAACTAGAACCTTAAACTTTAGGAGAGCCAACATCAGCCTCTTCAGGGACCTGCTTAGAGGAATCCCATGGGATTGGGCTCTAGAAGAGAAGGGAGTTCAAGAGAGCTGGTCAGTATTTAAGCACTACTTCCTCCAAGCTGAAGACCAATGTATCCCCATGAGCAAGAAATCAGGGAAAGGGGGCAGATGTGCATGGATGAGCAGGGAGCTTCTAGCAAATCTCAAACGCAAGAAAGAAATTTATGGGATGTGGAAAAAGGGACAGGCCATGTGGGATGACTATAGGAATGTTGTCAGGGTATGCAGGGATATGACAAGGAAAGCCAAGGCCCACTTTGAATTGAGTCTGGCAAAGGACATCAAGGATAAAAAGAAGAGCTTCTACAAGTATATCAGCAGCAAAAGGAAGATTAGGGAAAATGTGGGGCCTCTGCTGAATCCAATGGGTGTCCTGGTAATGGAAGATACAGAGAAAGCGGAATTACTGAATGTCTTCTTTGCCTCAGTCTTCACTGCTGAGGATGACTCTCAGGAGTCGCAGACCTCAGAGGTAAGAGAGGAAGACCAGAGAAAGGAAACTTACCCTGGTCATAGAGGGTTGTGTTAGAGATTGCCTAAAAAGACTCAACACCCATAAATCCATGAGCCCGTGATGCACCTATGGGTGATGAGGGAGCTGGCAGATGTTGTTACTGTTGCTACTCTGTGGTTCTCCATCATCTTTGAAAAAGTTGTGGAGAATGAGAGAGGTGCCCAATGATTGGAGGAAGGCCAATGTTACTCCCATCTTCAAAAAGGGCAAGAAGGAGGACCCAAGAAACTATGAGCCAGTCAGCCTCCCCCCCCATCCCTGGAAAGGTGATTGAACAGGTCATTCTGGAGGTCATCAACAAGCCTGTAAAAGAAAAGGAGGTCATAATGAGTAATTAGCATGGATTCACCAAGGGGAAACCATGCTTGACCAATTCGATAGCCTTCTGTGATGGCATGGCAGGATGGGTCAATGAGGGGAGAGCAGTGGATGTTGTCTACCTCGACTTTATCAAGGCTTTTGACACCATCTCCCATAACATCCTTGTAGATTAACTCAGGAAATGTGGGTTGGATGAATGGATAGTGTAGTGTTTTGACCTTGGCTGGGCACCAGGTACCTATCAAACTGTTCTATCACTCCCCAGTGGGACAGGGGCAAGGAAATAAGATGGAGAACAACTCATAGGTTGAGATAAGGCAGTTTACTAAAGCAAAAAAAGTTTGCGTGTGCATAAGCAAAGAGGAAAAGTTAATCTCCACTTCCCATCAGTGAGCGATATTCAGACACTTCCCAGGAAGCAGGGCTTCAGCATGCATAGTGGTTGCTCCAAAAGGCAAACATAGAATAAAGAATACCGACCTGTTCTGCTTCCCTCCCTTAGCCTTTATATCTGAGCTGATGTCACATGGTATGGAATATCCCTTTCGTTAATTTGGGTCAGCTGGCCTGGTTGTGACCCCTCCCAGGATCTTGCTCACTCCCAGCCCCTTGGTGGGGGGGGGCGGGGGGGGGGAAATGTTGAGAGACAGCACTGATGCTGTGCCAGTGCTGCTCAGCAGCAGCCAAAACACTGGTGTGTTCTCAACACCTTTCCAGCTTCCAATGCAAAGCACAGCACTGTGAGGGCTGCTAAGAGAAAATGAACTCTATCTCAGTCAGACCCAATACAGACAGCGAGGTGGATCAAGAACTGGCTGACTGGCAGAGCTCAGAGGGTCGTGATCAGCATGGCAGAATCCAGTTGGAGGTATGTAGTCAACCGTGTTCCCCAGGGATCAATACTGGGTCCAATCTTATCCAACTTGTTTATCAGTGACCTGGGCAATGGGATAGAATGCACCCTCAGCAAGTTTGCTGTTGATACAAAACTGGGGGGAGTGGCTGATACACCTGTAGGCTGTGCTGCTATTCAGTGGGGGCCTTGATAGGCTGGAGAGTTGGGCAGAGAGAAGCCTAATGAGGTTCAACAAAGAGCAAGTGTAGGGTCCTGCACCTGGGGAGGAATAACCCCAAGTACCAGCACAGGTTGGGGTGTGATCTACCAGAGAGCAGCTCTTTAGAGAAGGACCTGGGAGTCTTGGTGGATGACAAGTTGAATATGAGCTGGCAGTGCAACCTGGGGCCAGGAGGACCAATGGTATCATGGGATGCATCAGGAAGAGTGTGGCTAGCAGCTCTGGGAGGTGATCCTCCCCTTCTACTTGGCCCTAGTGAGGCCACATCTGGAGTGCTTGTGTCCAGTTTTGGGCTCCTCAATAACAGAAAAACAACAGTTGGAGGTATGTAGTCAACCGTGTTCCCCAGGGATCAATACTGGGTCCAATCTTATCCAACTTGTTTATCAGTGACCTGGGCAATGGGATAGAATGCACCCTCAGCAAGTTTGCTGTTGATACAAAACTGGGGGGAGTGGCTGATACACCTGTAGGCTGTGCTGCTATTCAGTGGGGGCCTTGATAGGCTGGAGAGTTGGGCAGAGAGAAGCCTAATGAGGTTCAACAAAGAGCAAGTGTAGGGTCCTGCACCTGGGGAGGAATAACCCCAAGTACCAGCACAGGTTGGGGTGTGATCTACCAGAGAGCAGCTCTTTAGAGAAGGACCTGGGAGTCTTGGTGGATGACAAGTTGAATATGAGCTGGCAGTGCAACCTGGGGCCAGGAGGACCAATGGTATCATGGGATGCATCAGGAAGAGTGTGGCTAGCAGCTCTGGGAGGTGATCCTCCCCTTCTACTTGGCCCTAGTGAGGCCACATCTGGAGTGCTTGTGTCCAGTTTTGGGCTCCTCAATAACAGAAAAACAAGGAGCTCCTGGAGAGGGTCCAGTGGAGAGTTACAAAGATGATGAGGGATCTGGAGCATCTCTGATGAGAAGAGACTTCAGGAGCTAGGCCTGGTTAGTCCGGAGAAGAGAAGACTGAGAGGGGATCTCATTATTGCATATAAATATCTCAGAGGTAGGCATTAAGAGGATGGTGCCAGACTCTTTTCAGTGGTGCCCAGTGACAGGATGGGGAGCAATGGCCATAAACTAAAACACAAGAAGTTCCACCTCAACATGCAGAAGAACTTTCCATTGAGAGTGGCAGAGCACTGGAACAGGCTGCCTGGGGAGGTCGTGGACTCTCCCTCTTTGGAGACATTCCAAACCCACCTGGATGTGTTCCTGTGTCAGCTGCTCCAGGTGATCCTGCTTTGGCAGGGGGGGTTGAACTGGATGATCTCCAGAGGTCCCTCCTAACCCTAATGATGCTGTGATTCTGTGAAAAACCCTGGGGGCAAGACTGATGAGGAGTAGCTGAGGTCACTTGGTTTGTTCATTGTGGAGGAGACTGAAGGGAGACCTCATTGCAGTCTGCAGCTTCCTTCTGAGAAGAAGAGGAAGGGGCAGCTCTGATCTCTTCTCTTTGGTGTCCGGTGACAGGACCTGAGGGGATGGCTGTGGCTGTCTCAGGATGGTTAGGCTGGATATTAGGAAAAGGTTCTTCACATGGAGGGTGGTTGGGCACTGGACCAGGCTCCCCAGGGCAGTGGTCACAGCCCCAAGGCTGCCAGAGCTCAAGGAGTGTTTGGACAATGATCTCAGGCACAGGGTGGGATTGTTGGGGTGTCCTGTGCAGGACCAGGAGTTGTACTCAATGATCCTTGTGGGTCTCTTCCAACTCAGGACATTTTATGAATGAGACCTATCTGATTAACAGAATCTGAAAGAGGAAGAAGTTTTGTTTGCAACTCAGGCAATTATTTGAGAGATGACAGAAGGTATATTTTTTCTTTTGGTTGGTTATTTACTTACTCAACAGAGTAAAATTTCCCTGCTACAGAATTTTTTCCCTCACTTCTGTTCCAGTAAAGGTACCAGAGCAGCTGAAGTTTTATCCAAAAGTTCTCAGCTGGACTTTATCCTTTCTTTGTTATGCAATTGTTATATTTTTAGCTATGCAAACACAATAGTTGCTCTGTTTTCTTGCTATCATCTCCTTTAATTTAAAAAATAGTTCTATAAATTCCTCTACAAGAAGTTAACATGTATTTTACTTCTGTTGAGCTCATAAAATATTCTGTGGTCTCCATTACCCTAGATGGATTACTTATCAAAATCCTTTATTCATTTATTCATTTGCTCTACTTTCCCAATACTCTGGAATATTGGATTTTTTTTTAACCTAAGACAACTTCTAAAGATCTATATAGAGAAAAGTCTTCCACAATATTTTTAGTCCATTGCTTTCCAAAGAGAAGAATTCATATATTTACCATCCTGTTTCCATATAGTTCTTCTAGGAATACATCTGTAAGAAATAGTAACAACCCTTATGAAATTATATGATTTTGTACTCTTTTCCAGAAATAAGTTGTATTTCTTCCAGAAATTATTAATGGGTACTTTATTATTTTCTGAATAATTTGGAAAGATTGCTTTTATTTTCTTAGGTATTTATAAGACCTCTCCATGGAGATTTCTCTACACTTGGTCCTTGCATGTATAGTGGTTAGCAAGAAGAATTAGCAGTCTTCTCAAATCTGTAGTACAGACTTCAGTGCTCTCAGAGGTACTTGTTAAGAAAAATTATCATCTCACTCTGTCATTCAGAACAAAGGTGGAAGAAATTTATTCAAAGATATTTTCTGACAGGGCCAAAATATGCATTCATTCTTGTTTCTTTCTTCAAGTCTTAATATTTTTTATGCAAGGATGCTTCTGAATGCAGCAGTTTTAAGCTGGAACAGCCAAAGCCGAGGTTTTTCAGGAGACATTTAAAACTCTGGAGAAAGTGGTGGGACCCTTCCCTGAAAAATATTCAAAGAGTGTGTGGAAATTAAATATAATATGTCCTGCAAAACCTCACAAATGTATGATCTTTGTCTCATATGCTATCTCTTTAAGTTTAAATTTCAAGTTATGCTCTTTGAAAATGAATGTCAGTATAGTCTGTTGATCAAAATAATAGTTTCTTTATATCTAGTACAAAAGTTGCAAAGATTTCCAGAGAAAGATTCTGTGATTTTAGAAAATACAGCAGTAAAGGGCTTGGGAGCTTCTCATTTTCTTAATCTCATGTTGGATGAGATGTACCAGTATCACTCTGAATAACTTCCATCTCATTTTTTTTTGTTAAAATGTCAGTAATGGAGTTTCCTTACTCTTGCCATGAAACCTGTTCAAATTCTTAGTGCTGCAAAGATTTTCCTCTAATGCTTAGCCTGAATAATTTTTGTTGCAGTTAGGCATGACACTTCTTGACTTCTTTCCAATGGGAAAGGACAAACAATTAACATAGATTTTTATTTTTTTTATTTTTATCAATCATTTACATATCAAATAATGTTATTGTGTCTTGCAACTATCTAATCTTCTACAGACTGAACAGCACCATTTCTTTCTATCATCTTTGTATAAGTAATAATTTTTGAGCTTTGGTTTTGATGTTTTTAATCTGAATTCTAATTGGTCTGCATTTGTCTTGATGTTGTACCACCCTAAGTCATAGATACAACTCTATTTAAAGACTTAGAAGGATGAGTAGTCAGAAAAGTACTGTAGATGACGTTGTATACTACTGTCATATGAATATAGCTGCTCCTTTGGTGATAGATTTGTGTTGCAAGCTGTTATAAACATATTGCTGTCTTTCTGTAGAGCTTACCTCTCTTCTCATGTTGTTACAATTGCTCTTTCTCAGATAAATAAAAAGTTTGTGCTGCTTCTTACAGAATTTCTTTTGTTTAAAAAGATAATTCCACTTAGTCAAGAAAAGTGTAAATTTTGATTCTGTTTTTAAAAGCAGTTGTGGGCCTCAAACACTCAACACCAAAAGCTCATTATGATCTTAAGATTAATAAAATAATTGTGTTACATGAAAAGTTGTTAATGACAAATAGTTTATGGTATTGTTCTTAAGGCAGTGCTCTGGAAAGCTGCTTTTGTTCACCTCTGTTCTGTACATCCATTTTTACCAAGAACAACTGATATTTTGAAAGATTTACAATAGGGTATACTGTAGTCTTGCAGTATTTTTGTCTAGAGCATACTTCTACAGCTTGTTAGTGAAATTGTTATGAGAAGCTATATAGAAAGCCATAAAAAAGTTGAGACATGACACTCAGTTTGTAGTCCACAAGACGTTGCTCTATGGAATAAAATTGTTTTGATTTGGTGGTGCTTATTCTTAACAAATTCACTTTGGAATGCTGCCTCTTTATTATCTCAATCCTTATAGAGAAATTTTTTTTTTCTAGTATGTACTGAAATCATACAGACAATATGTAATACTGTGGGCAGCACTTTGCCATCCTTTTGAAGGAACTGTATTTCACTTTTTGAATCTGCTGTGGACTCACAAATTCTGAATGTTATTATTATCAGTTCTGAGACTGATTTAGCTAGGGTTCCAGGGTGAATTTGTCTGATCTCATTTTCATGAAAACAGTTTATGTGAAGGTGGTAAATAGGATTGTATTAAATTAAAAAAAAAAACCAAAACAACATGGACACATAGCTTGAAGTCTCTTAAAATATTTAGCAGTAGTGTATGTATGTTTCTTAGGATTTGTCATCATCTCCATTTTATCAAACACACCAACCATCCATGAGTGCAATATGGATATTCTAGTCTTTTTCTTTGCCAGCTTCTGACTCCAAAAAAATATTTCATAGAATCATAGAATGGTTTGGGTTGAAAGGGACCTTAAACACCATCTAGTTCCAACCCCCTGCCATGGCCAGGGACACCTTCCACTAGAACAAGTTGTTTCAAGCCCCATCCAGCCTGGCCTTGAACACTTCCAGGGATGGGGCAGACACAGCTTCTCTGGACAACTTGTCCCAGGGCCTCACCACACTCACAGGGAAGACTTCCTTCCTAACATCTAATCTAGATCTACCCTCTTTCAGCTTTAAGCCCTTGTTCCTTGTCCTATTGCTACACTCCCTGATAAAGAGTCCTTCTCTGGCTTTGTTGCAGGCTCCCTTCAGCTATTGGAAGGCTGCTCTAAGGTCTCCCTGGAGCTTTCTCTTCTCCAGGCTGAAGAGTCCTAATTCTCTCAGCCTTTCCTCATAGCAGAGGTGCTCCTGCCCTCTAATCGTCTTGGTGGCCTCTTCTGGACTTGCTTCAGCAGGTCCATGTCCTTTCTGTGCTGGGGACTCCAGAGCTGGAGGCAGCACTGCAGGTGGGGTCTCACCAGAGCAGAGTAGAGGGACAGAATCACTTCCCTCGACCTGCTGGCCACTCCTCTTTGGATGCAGCCCAGGACAGGGTTGGTTTTCTGGGCTGCAAGTGCACATTACCAGCTCATGTTGAGCTTCTTGTCAACCAATACCCCCAAGTCTCTCCCCAGGGCCGCTCTCAACCCATTCTCTGCCCAGCCTGTACTTGTGCTTGGGATTGCCCAGACCCAGGTGCTGGACCTTGCACTTAGCCTTGTTGACCTTCATAAGGTTCCTACAAGTCCACCTCTCAAGCCTCTCCTGGTCCCTCTGAATGGCATTCCTTCCCTCCAGTGTGTCAACTGCACCACACAGCTCCATATCATCAGTGAACTTGCTGAAGGTGCCCTTGATCCCACTGTCCATGTCACCAGAAAATATGTTAAACAGTGCTGATCCCAATACCAACCCCTGAGGAAGGTCACTTGTCACCAGTCTCCACTTAGATATTGAGCCATTGACCACAACTCTTTGAGTGTGACCATCCAGGCAGTTCTTTATGCACTGAGTGGTCCATCTGTCAAATCTATGTCTGCAGTTTAGAGACAAGGATGCTGTGTGGGACAGTGTCAAATGCTTTGCAGAATTCCAGGTAGATGGCATCAGTCACCCTGCCCTCATCCACCACTGCTGTAGCCCTGTCATAGAAGGTCACCAAATTTGTCAGGCATGATTTGCCCTTAGTGAAGCCATGTTGGCTGTCACCAGTGACCTCCTTATTTTACATGTGCCTTAGCATAGTTTCCAGGAGGATCTGCTCCATGATCTTGTCAAAGACTGAGGTGAGACTGACTGGCCTGTAATTCCCTGGGTCTTCTGCTTTTCCATTTTAAAAATGAGGGTTATGCTTTCCCCTTTTCCCAGCAGTGGGAGCTTTGCTGGACTGAGATGACTTTGCTGCTCTCCTGCTGACCTGAGATCTGTCTCCAGGCTCTGGGCGTTTCTTGCTGGCATTAAACTGGTATGAGTGGGATGGCATGTTGTCCCACACCTTATCACTGTTAAACCTGATGATGTCCCCTTCCCCCATCACATCTAAAGTCCTATCAATAAGCCCTGCTAGGTCCTGGCTGACAATCCTCTTCCCCCTTTGAGAGGTGAATTCCACCTTATGCCAGCAAGCCCAGTGCCATGTAGGCCACCCTACTGCCAAAGAAACCAATATTTTAGTGGTGATACCAGCCATGGAGCCATGTATTAATAGACAGGGTCTGTCTGTTTCTTCCAGTGTCTCTGTCTGCAACTGGAAGGATATAGGAGAAAATTACCTATGTTGCACAATATGTCACCAACCATCCCAGGGCCTTAAAGTCTCTTTTCATCACCCTCAGACTATGTGTTGCTACTTTATTGCCACCAACGTGAAGGACCAGTAATGGGTAGTAATCTATGGGCCAAACCAGGCTAGGAACTTTCCTGGTGAGATCCTTCAACAACCAGAACCTCACATCTGTTGTCCAGAGGAATCTGGGAGGGTGAGGTAGGCAGGAAGGGCTTTCACTTGTTTCCCCAAGGAAGGACTTGCCTCCATTAACCCCTTTTGATCTACTGCCTTCAGCCTGGCAAGGGGAAGATACAGGATCCTCTTGATCTGGTTTATTTTCTGGTGGTTGCTCCTGTCTCAGGGAGGCCAGAGCATGGTTCCACCAGTCAAACTCCTTCTCAGTCTCTGATACTTCTTAACCTTTCTACCTCCTCTCTTAGCTCCACCACCAGGCTGAACAGATCGCCCACCTTATCAGACCTCACCCAGCTGTTGTCTCTACTGCTGTCCAATGACAGTGCCAGGCTCTGGCTCCCCCTGCAGCCTGAGACTTGGACGGCTGCATGTTTTGTCTGTGTTGAGACATCCTTTCTGGCGACTGCAGAGGGCATGAGAGCCCACTGAGTGGTTACCATACCCAGGCTCCTCCTGAGAGGGCGTTTGACCACCACTTGAGCTCTGGAGCTAGTAGGGGGACTGAGCTCTTCCTGCACATCCTGCCGTGCAAACTGCTGTGCCCCGCCCTCTTTGCCCACCCTGTTCGCAGCGCTCCCTGGAGCCGTTTGAATATGCCGAAGTTGTGGCTCCTGCTGTTGCCACTTACCATGCCTTCTGATTTCCTCAAGTCTACCCAAAGATAAAAAGAACCACCTTATCTGTTGATGCAGTGTTATTTTTCAGCATGAGAAATATCAAATGAATACAATTAATAACAATCTTGTCAAATTTACTTAAATGTTTTTGACAAGGGAGAATCAAATGTCTCCTTTATTTGAAGTGCAGCTGTGAAAAACAGTAAATGTTCTATTGTTGCAACTTACTAAGTATTTATTTAGGAGCTAAATCAAGAGTAAGATGTCAATAAGATCTTGAAAAAGTTTTGAGTTGCCTCTAATATTTGTAGAAACAAAAATGCAGCCTGTATTTCCAGTGAGTGGTAGTCATTGCCTTAAAAAAAATTAGTAGCAAACAGTTTCTGCTGTACAGTATACTGATATTATGTAAATTATTGTCTAAAGAGACAGTAATTAGAAGTGTGTGTGTGGAGGGGACATCACAAGAATAGGAATCTCTGGTTGAAGGCAAGTGAGAGATCTTCATAGGGTGTAGCCAGGTCTTCAGTACTGTTGATTGAGTGTGGTATCTAATCTGAAGAGGGGAAATTGAGTAGTGAAAAGATCTTGGGAATCAGGATGAGATAAAACAGGGCTTTCCAAAATTGTGGATTTAATTGGCATAATATGGAGTTGTTGGTGATGGTCAAGAAAAAGGGTAAGATAAATCCATTTCATACCCTGCTCTCTACATACAGAAGTTATAGGACTTTCACAGAACATACTAGGGAGAGAAAATAAGTATATTAGTCTATGCAAAGAAGTCATCAGTAAAGGCACACCTTTTATATGAATTGAAGCTTTGCTAGAAGTATCCATTCTCCTTTTCATTTACAGGTCAGTACATTGCTTAATAATTCTTAATATTTCTTAAAATATATGGTAGAAATTTGAGCTTCAGAATAAAACTACTTTCTTGTTTAGTGGTATATCTTGAATAAAGCACATGGGGACTTGTATTTCAATTAGTTTTTGAGTGTTGTTAGAAGTATTGACCTATGATGACATAAAACAGAATGACTAATAATAATCTGTCACTGCTTTCTGAAGATCAGTATTTCTCAGTGGATGAATGGGACTGGAGAAATGTTTGCATTGTTTAACAAGAAGAGGCTGGTCCTATTGGTCTAGGCAATAAGCTCTTTTTTTTTTTTCCCTTCCAGTACTCCTTTTTAAGCCAAAAATTATAGCTCATTTATAAATAAGACATGTTTAAAAGCTTCTCTGTTTTTCAAAGCTTTTTCTGGGCTAACAGTTATGGGGAGCTGGTTTAATTTGAGGAACAAAAAATGTCATGTGATTAACTGAAGACTTGTAGGTACACAATTTGTGGTAATTGGGAGTGGGGCCGTGGCTGAGCCTCATCACTAATGGGCTACAACTGTGAAAAGCAGGTGAACAGTATTGAAAGTAATGAGACATGGAGTGCTGAGGTGTACTGACCAATCACAAAAGGGAACAGAAGGCACACAGGTGCAATGCATGAACCATGAGGGGTATAAAAGGTTGGGCTAAAGAACAAAAAGGGTGGATGCTTGCAGTCTTCTTAAGTGATGGGTTGTTACTCTGGAGTTGATGCTTTCTGTATTTGGATGATAATACTTTGTGTATCGTGGCTGTCTCCACTGTGATGGAACAAAGAATGTTCTGTTTTAAAAATTTCCCTAGATGTACTCAAAGTCTAAAATGGGTATGTGTAGGAATAGAAATTCATATGTTGAAAAAAAAGAGTGGAGATAAAGCAGGGAATGGTGACGAATATTCTAAGACAATTCTTGGTTTTTAGATAGCAGTGAGTGGGGGAGGTTGGAATGAGTTTACCTAAAATTTAATAAGAGCCCCCAAAAAACAAAAGTTGAAAATGAACTGTCAAAATGAAAGTTAAGGAGGCTGTGTATGTTTTGATTATATATAGATATATATTTGGTTACTTAAAAATATGTGGCTAATGCTTATGCACTGAACATTAAATCTTTGTCACTGGACCTTATTAAGAATCTTTTTGATATTTCTTTTTTCTGTAGTCAGTGTGCTTTCATTGACTACTTTCTAATAGTTGATATTCTAAACCTGCAGGTACAATTTTTATGTAGTCTTTTTTGGTGGTGGTGTTTTTTGTTTCATCTTCTCTGAAATGATCCCTTATCTACCTGCAGCAGACTGCTAAAACTCCTAGGAAATGCACTGCAACTATCTGAATTACATCTTGATCTAGGAATGATGTGCTTCCTGCCAATCTCACTTAGACTTTTTATGAACACAGATATATGTGCAAATACATATTAAAATTATGTAGGTTATATTTAGTGTGTTTTTATATAGAAACATGGAACAACATAACTGTTCAGTTTTTCTGAATTATTATTCTAGGATCAAGACAACCTTTAATCCAACAATCTCAACCTCCACCTTATTCATCACCTAGAGATGTTCCCCCAGACATATTGTTAGATTCTCCAGAAAGAAAGCAAAAGAAACAAAAGAAAATGAAGTTAGGCAAGGATGAAAAAGACCAGACTGAAAAAGCTGCAATGTATGATATCATTAGCTCTCCTTCCAAGGACTCCACTAAGCTTACATTAAGACTGTCTCGTGTAAGATCTTCGGATATGGACCAGCAGGATGATATGCTTTCTGGTTTGGAAAACAGCAGTGTGTCAGAGGGTGATATTCCTTTTAAGGTGCAGTACCCAGGACAGACTTCTAAAACACCCGTTACTCCACAGGATGTTAACCGCCCATTAAACACTGCTCAGTGTTTGCTGCAGCATGAACAGACAGCTTTCCTTCAGGCACAACAAGTGCCTGTTTTACAACAGAACACTTCAGTTGCTGCAAAACAGCCTCAAACTCCTGTGGTACAGACACAGCAACAGGTTTCGCAACAAGGAGCTATAACGTCATATGATGAAGTAGAATTGGATGCATTGGCTGAAATTGAGCGGATAGAACGTGAATCAGCTATTGAAAGGGAGCGATTTTCAAAAGAAGTGCAAGATAAAGGTAAAAGGATTGTGTGTGTGTATATACTATATATTATAAAAGTATATATATGCATATAGACCCCATATATAAACTTTACTGTCATTGTCACATAGTACAATTCTGTTTACTCAGTGTAGGTGGTTCTATGACATTCATCACCATTCCCCATAAAACAATGAATTGTAATCTCTCATATATACGTTTTTAAAATATTTAGCATTCTTTATTTGGGATCTTAATGAATGGAAAGGGAAGGTCTTGTGTTTCAACATTCTTTTTAAGCTACCCTTATTTTGAACCATGAGACTGAGTGAAATACAATTGATGTTGTTTATAGTTTCTAAAATCTTATCAGTACCATAATTTAAAATTTGTAATAAGTTTTGGTGGTTAAAGTGTTAACTATTTAAGAAAAGTAACTAATTTAAGAAAATACAGGAGAGCTCTTTTATGCCATTTCTATTCATATCCCAATTTGAACCTTATGAGAAGGAGGCGTTAGACTAAAATCATATCTATTCTTTTAAAGGCACTGTAATGATTGGGTAATATATACTACTATATTGTCTCCAATGTTTGTTCAACTGGGTATTCATTATTATGTAGGCTTTCCAAGTTTTAGAGATCTACCATATATCTGTATGATCTCTAGCACAGAACCAGATAAGCCTGTGAAATGTTTGCTCTTCACTTCAGTAGCTGTACTGGTTGTCTTAACTGATTACATTCAATCTATCAATCTATCCTCTTTGATTTTTTCCTTTTGTTTTTTAAATTTTTTTTCCTACTTCTCTTTTTGCCTTTTTTTTTTCTTTTGTTGTTAGCTGGTTTGAAGGTCTTAGCCTTCAGAAATATCAAAAGTGGATGCAAACCCACATGTGAATCTTGAAGATGTGGTTTTTAAAGTAGATAGTGAGAGGTTAGCATAAGTATTTTTCAGAAGCTTCCTCTGCATTCTGTTTAACTACTTCTAAAAAAATTCTCTTATAGTATAATGCTAATTTGTTAGATACTCCAAATAAAAATTTGCAGAGTGGAAAACAGCATAAATTCTGATTCTAGAAGTTCATAGGTAAAAATGGTCTATTTTGGATGTACTTGCATGGAGGCAACTTAATTTACATATGGTTTGGATGGTTAACCATCAGAGAATGAACAAGTTTTCTCCCTATTCAAAAATAATTTTTTTTCTGTTTTTAAAGATGCCTGAAGATAGAGAGTGTTTGTTGTGTTTGTGTGTGTGTGTAAATGTTCTTGTTGCAGTTCCTTAAAAGAATTAACTTTTTAGGTATTCCTAATTTGATAACTAAATCAAGTCTTGTTAGACAACATTGTGAATATACAAAGAAAATGGGTGCTCACCTTAAAAGAAATCTCTACTGCCTTTAATTTTGATTTAATGAAATTATGAAATCGGTTGCTTTGCTTATTTTTACTAATTTTAAGTTTATTTATGGAGAGTTTGTCATTTGTCTTCTACTACTTAAAAAGCTACTTTTATATCCCCATGCTTTGAGTAGATTCTCCAGCACATTTTAGCTAAGGAGCATCTCAAAAAATGCACTGTATTTTTGATTATGCACAGTAATCTTCAAACACTTAGAGTGAGACTAAAACACACTTTCTGTTTTGTTCTGGCTTTCAGGAGATATTGAGCATGAGTTGTGAAGTTTGTAAACTGTAATTACATAGCCATGGGCAGACTGATGTGTTTCTTTTGGGGAAAGAAGTGATTTTGATAGAATGTGATCTTACCATTTTACCACTCTTCAATGTCCACCTTATGCTTTCCTTCCACCTGTATCCTCTGGCAAGTCTCAGTTCTTCTTGAGTTCCTGCAATTGCTGTGAATCAGGTGCAAGAGTTGTTGCCTTCTGTTGGGACAAATTACCACCATTTATTATCTGGTAGTAAGTTGCCCCTATGCGAGACAGCAGTTCTTTTCACTTTAGCTGCTGAGGTTTCAGCCATTAATTAATAATATTGAGTAAAAGGTTTTTTAGCAGTCTTGAGACAGATTTCCTGAAAAATTCTTACCTTGGAGAAATATGATTCTTATTTTTTGGTAACACTTTTGCCATTGCTTGTAAGTTTGTACTATGTCTACAAGTTTATATGCTCAGGGATTGTTCTAGTAATTTGGTTTGGTGTGACTGCAGGAAGAAGCTTATTCTATTGTTCCTATGGGAATATGTTAGAAAAATATCCAGTAACTCCTAAATATGCCATTCATTTTTGTCAAGTTGCTTACTGTATTTATGCAAAAGCCTGGAATTTGTGCATTTTAGTACATCTACTGTAACTTCAGATTACATTATGTCAAGAAGAGAGCATGCTTGTAGCATGCACTCAGTCTAAGTAGAATAGGAATGTATAGTGCTAGCTGATGATATACATAGCAAGTGTCCCTCTAAAGATCTTACTCTAGGTGCTAGCATATGGTAAAATCTGCATGAAAGCATATGCTTTTGAAAGCATTGCTGCTTTTGTAATTGAGGCATGGGAATACATATTACAGTCACACTACACTTTCTGTGTAGGCATGTGTTGTTGTCTTCCATAAATTACTTTTAGTGGAATTGTACTCACAAGTTTTGATAGAAGATTAGTGATCTCTTGTGTCATTGTTTTTAGAATTGTAGAACCATAGAATATCCTGAGTTGGCAGGGACCCACAAGGATCATTGAGTCCAAATCCCAGCCCCACACAAGACACCCCAACAATCCCACCATGTGCCTGAGAGCATTGTCCAAGGGCTTCTTGAACTCTGTCAGTCTTGGCACCATCACCACTTCCCTGGGGAACCTGTTCCAGTGCCCGACCACCCTCTGTGTGAAGAACCTTTTTCTGATATCCAACCTAAACTTTCCCTGATACACCTCCAGCTGTTCCCTCAGGTTTTGTCACTGGTCACCAGAGAAGAGATCAGTGCCTGTCCCTCCTCTTCCCCTTGTGAGGAAGTTGTAGACAGTGATGAGGTCTGACCTCAGTCTCCTCTTCTCCAGGCTGAACAAGCCAAGTGACCGTAGCTGCTCCTCGTATGGCTGACATGAAATCTCTACAGTACTATGCTTCATCAGAGGTTTTCAGATGCTTCTTTTTTAACAGTAAGACTTTGCATGGATATGACATGTTCTTTCTGAGGTTGGGAATCATTAGTGTGGTGGAACTGTTTATTCCAGAGGAGAGGCAGAGATATTTTTTTGGGAGGTTCTTGCTAAAATTTATACAACTATTACACTTGCCTAAGGCAATGCTAAGGTTTTGGGGGTTTTTTAATGCTGAGATGCCTTAATAATGTTTGGTAGAGGTGGGAAATGGAGATTGCAATCCTTTGGAAATTATAGTACTTTCTGCAATAAATTCCTGATTCTAACAAAACTGTTAAAATATTTAGTTCCCACCAAAGTCTCTCAAAGTAGGGAGGCAGTCCCCTTAGGTGAAACTAATACAGGGCTTTTCAAAAGTGCTGACTTATTTGAAAAGCAGTGTATTTTTCTGGAACCTTATTGTTATTATGCCTTTGGTTTCTGAAAAAGGAATTCTTAGTACAAAAATCACTAATGCAAAATCTCTCAGATTTGATCTAATGTCTATCAGATATGCATAAGGAGAGATTTTAGAATATAGACCTTTTGCCTCCATATCTGAGTGCTTTTCAGAACTCTTTTTATTTTATCCTTTTGATCTATTTGGATTTTGGATTAAGTAGATTATATGGTCTTTTCATCATTATAGAGGGGTGTAAAATTTGAAAATTTGGTTTTGTCCTTGTCCTCTGTGTGAAAGGACAAGAATCCATCTCTTCCTGCTTTTTCCGTCAAGGAAGTATCTCTGTATTGATTAATCTTGCAAGTAATTTGTCTGTGTCTGTTAATTAAAGGAATGATTGAAGAGTTTGGAGACCAAGGCTCAGAAAGTTACAGTCTAATGCATCTGTTATGTTTAATAGCTTCGAAACAAATGAGTCCATGAAACATGATAAGTCTCAGGTTTTCAATTCCCATTGCCTCCCCTTTCAGTGGCCTCTATACCCTCATGAGATACAAGTTCTTAATCAATGCTAGGTCTTCCTTTTTGAAAGGATGTGTAATATCACAGATAGATCCTTCTATTGTTTATCAAGACTCAGTTTGAGTTTTAAAAAAGCAATTCAGAAGGATTAATAGAGAAAGGGATGATCTTTTTCCACAAGTCGACAAGAAGTAAACCATCTTCTGCCTAGGTACATGAGGATACTGTTGAGGAATACCACTACTGCTGATGGCTCGGTGTGCAGCTGCAGTGGGAGATGCAGATTGTGCTCTGGGTGGTGGGAAATGACTGAAGCCCCAGGTAACGAGCTGTGAACTGGTGCCAACCCTTTACCTAACAAAGGGTATGAGGACCTGCAGAGCCAGCCGGGTGACCAGCCACTCAGAGACTCAGCAGCAGATGACTCAGCAGGAAGACCCCAGACTATCAGGGCACAGACTGTGAGGGTACCAAAGTCCAGGGATTCTTTTGTTGGGGTCCCTTCCCAGAGGCTCCAGCTTGAGCTGTTATGATATCACTGCAACATGATTCAATTACTCAAAGGAGCCAGGTGTCTGGGACTCTGCTGTGGGAAGCCTGAGGCTGGGCCAGTGAGGGAAACTTGTCTGACTCTGAGTGTGTTGTGATAGGGAGTCAAATGGGGCACCCGTTGGTTAACTGGAGTTGCCTGCTATGAAGAGACTTCAGTCCCAGCAGTGACAGTCTCTAGTGGTGTGAGAGTGGCTCCTGAATGGTCAGACAGTAAAGTTATCTTAACAATACCTTTCTAAAGAAATTAGAAATAATGAAGCTTCATGCACACTTTTTTCTAATCACTGTCAGTAGTCATTTTTGTTTATAGTAAAGTAATTCAAAACTAGTCAGTCACTTTGAGTCTAAACCTTTCCCAGAACATTACATTAAGTTCTTGTTAATTAAGATTTAGATCTATTACTTAATTCATTACTTTAGGTTCAAGGTTTCTACCTCAAGATCTTTCATGCTTTTCCAAAACTCCTGAATACTGTGAATCAAAAATATTTAAGATATTGATGTTAAAAGGAGCTCTGAGTCTTTTAGAAAGAGGAAAAGGGAAGATGATATTGAAAATTACTTGAAAAAACAGAAAGCAATCCATCTCTTTTTCAGAGACTTTTTCAAATTGTTGTAGGTTTTTATTTGGATTTGCTAAATTTTAATTTGAGCTCTTCCATACATGGTATTGTGTGTTCATTGTTAGATTTTAGGCTACTTCAAAGACCCTTTATATGATGCAGCTATCTTAGCAGATTAAGGAGTTCTACTTTTACTTGTAAAAGGCACTGTTTTCTGGTGTTTGCAAGAAAAATCATTAAATCATTCCTCACTGTTTAATTGTGAGGCTAATATATATATTTTTTAAACTTAAAAGGATTAGAAGCATTTTTTTAAATGAGACAAACTTAATAATTTCTTTGGGGTTTTTCCCCCTATATATTTTACTTTTGAGGATCCATTTTACCTACTTTGGGAACTTACTGTAGATTCCTTGAATTAGAGAGAAGTGAAGCTGTAATAATTTTATTTCCAATAATTGGATCACTTAGGGGGCATTTGGATGCCTGCTGTGGGCCCTTCTTTTTTTAGTTCATTCCAAGCCTATAGCAGCAGACACACCCATCCCAAGAGTGTGAATCTGCCGGAGCAAAACTCAAAACTACATTATAGGTAAGTAAACTTTTTCTCTTACCTTTAAAGTTCTTATTCAGCTCCTTTCCCTTTCTCCCCATTACCCATCACCCCACAAAAAAGAGATAGAAGATCACTATCAAGAATTAAGTTTGTTTACATTTAGTTTTATGTAGCAAATGAATGAAGTGATAGAATATGTAATTATAGCCAGTATATTACCATTCATTTTCAAAAATATGTTATAGGGGGATTATTTGCTTTAAAATAGAGATATGAGTGTAGTCATTTGTATAGTAATCTTGCTAAAGATTACATTTAATACCAGAACATGAAATGAGACAGTGTAAAATACAAATTATTATGTCTCTGTGTAGTAGGATGGTGTGACAATTGGGTACCATGTATTTTGTGTATACAAACTTTCATTAGGTCTGCATTTTGTAGTGTTATGTGATAGATGAAACTGGCACCCAATGTAGCTTTCCCAAGAAAAAGCAGATTTGCAAAATCCAGTTCCTATAGATGAAAGACATTTTTTGTTTTATGTTCAGATGTATTTTAAGAAAAGTAAAGAGAAGAAGTTTCTCTTTTATCTAGAGAAATTGCAATGAAGTATTGCAGTGATTCCAACTATCTAGGGAAAGTTGTTTCTTTTATATTTTTTAAGAATGTAATACTGAAAAGCACGTTTTTTTGAAAAGAGAAGGTGTATTTTTAATGGTGTTTACTTTCCTTTGGTGCTCTTGTGTAACATGAAAGCAAATTCCCACATTTATCCAAGTTGTGCTTTAAGTAGGGTAGTGCAAAAGCCTGCTCTTGTAAAGAGGTGTAGAAAATAACTAAAACTCAGTTTAGTAAGAAGTGTATTTTATTTTTATTTATAGCATGAACTAAGAAAATAATTAAGCATAATATACATGTAGCATATGCCCTTGATTGTACCTGTTAAATGGATGGGAGGATTTATAATATTACTTACCTAGTAATTACTTTATTTTGTTCTGGGACAGTCACTTCTCTATAATGGATTGAAATTTTGATAAGCTTTGTTAATTATACATACTGTTCTTTATTAACAGTTTAAGCCCAGCATTTCTGTAGCTCATAATCACTAAGTTCACTCCAACATCAACCTAAGATGATGACACAGACTTTTTTTCATTATCATCCTATATAAATGTTACTGGATCTAGTTAATTGAAAATACTTTTGAATGCAAGGTATTATGTCAGAATAAAATCAACATCTGGAAGGGAGATTAAAAGTGGTCACCAATAAATTTTAAAGTAATTTCCTTATTTTGTAAGTTTGTTGTTCCTACAAATGAATTTGGAACTGACTGGAAATGTTAATCTGTATGTGATACATGAAATAATTAGTCTTTAAGTCTACTGTTAGTGTGTTGCCTTTTTCTTGTAAAGTTAGGTGTTGCATTATGTATTTCAAAAGTATTCACGCTTCAGGTTTTTCTCAGATTTTTTAACAATTAAGTTTACAAAACTATAATTCTTTACAAAACAATCATATGGATAAAACCCCAAATTTGTTTCAGAAAAATCTCTCTCACAGATAAATTGATATCATATTGTTTATAAAAGCAATTCAGGAAGGTTAAATTACAGCCTCCAGTCTTTAAACAAGTGGAGATGCTTGATTATAATTTGCTGTAGTTCAATTCTTGTTATTATCTAGTGTAATATTTCTTTTGCATTAATATAATTGACAGGGAATAATGATTTACCAAACATTCTTAAGCAGAAAAAATTCATAAGATCATATTTTATCCTCCAGTTATGCTGATTACATTATTGTCATACTCAAGAAAACAAACAGAACTTTACCAAAATGAAGATTATGAATTGTGCTACACACTAAGGCATGTCAGAGATTCCTGTAGTAATTTTAGAGGTTTTGTTTTTGGTTTGGTTTGTGTTCTTTTTATTTTTTTGAATTAGTTTGGACACCCCTCTTGATGGACTGTTTTTTGCATAGTGACCAGAAGTTTGATAAAATCCCTTGACAGATTGCTAAAAATTATCAGCAGTTTCTGTTCAGATTCTTGGAAATCCCTTCCTCTGAACTGCAGCAGCTAGAAGCCCTCTGGTCTCTACTTTGGAGCCTTTGTAATTATGTTTGTTCTATAAAGCTTCCTATACCAGGTTCATGACTTTACTTTCTTAGTTTCTTCTGTAAGGGAGCTAGCAGTGAGACTAAAATTTTTGACTTATGTTTGCTGAGTCTCTCCTTCAAAGGGGAGTGTGTTAGTCTGAAAACAAACCAGTGGGAGACTCTAAGCCAGAACTATAATTTAATAGGAAAATTAAAATAAAGGCAGAAAACACTGGCTTAAACTGTCAGAGTCAGGATACAACCTGACACCCTTTTGGTCAGGGTGGTGGTAGCAGTCTGATTAAATGGTGGCTGCAGTCCTGTTGAAGTGATAGATGTGGTTCTGTTGAAGTGGTGATCCTGTAGAAGGGTCTGGTCTTCTTCTGAAGGTCCAGTGGTGGTTCTGTAGCTCTTGTGTTCTGGGAATCCAGTAGGTAAGGCTGCCTGTGGTGTTCCAAAAATCTCAGATTATATCCAGGTAGGAAGGCTTGGTTCCTCCCCTGGGCAGTGCTTCTCACAATGGGATGATGTAATTTTGAGTCATGCAATGAGACTCGATGGCCCATTAACAGAAGATATGCCCTGGAAGGAGTTAGCAGGGTTGAGTCATGGAAAAGATAAGAACACTGTCCCACCTGTTTTGAACAGCTTATGAAAATGGTGATAGAATACATACTTTTGGTTGCATCTTACATTGTAACCTAAGACATTATCCACCCCTTATTCTATTACCATCTACATCATACCCAAATCAATACCCTCTTTAAACTCAACTTATATATATATATATATACAATAAAACTTTACACACAGCTCTCACTTAAAATTAGGTCTCCTTGTGATATATATCAGGTTTCCCCATCTTTCTGTATTACCCACCAAGTGTAGCCAGGTCCTTGAACAAAAACACTTCCATGGATGGGTTTGCCTTTGTCTGAGGTGGGACTAATCTAAACAGTCATTTTTAAAATACTTCTTATGTGTACCACAGGGACTTTATCTCCATCCACTGTGTGCAAAGGTTGAGATTGGGCAGGACCAGCTGGATTGATGGAGCCTCGTTTGCTGACTATCCAGGTGGCTTTTGCTAAATTCACTTCCCAATTTTTGAAGATCCCCCCACCAAGTGCCTTTAGAGTGGTCTTTAGTAGTCCGTTGCACCGTTCAACTTTCCCGGCAGCTGGTGCATAATGGATATGATATATCCATTCAATACCATGTTCTCTGGACCAGGTGTTTATAAGGTTGTTCTTGAAATGGGTCTCATTGTCCAACTTGCTTCTCTCAGGGGTGCCATGTCTCTACCAGGCTTACTTTTCCCGACCCAAGATGGTGTTCCGGGCAGTAGTGTGAGGCACAGGGTAGGTCTCCAACCATCCTGTGGTGGCTTCCACCATGGTCAGCACATAGTGCTTGCATTGGCATGTCTGGGGAAGCGTGATGTAGTCAATTTGCCATGCTTCTCCATACCTATACTTTGACTATCGTCCACTGCACCACAGAGGCTTCTCCCGCTTGGCCTGTTTGACTGTAGCACATGTCTCACAGCCGCAGATGACCTGTGAGATAGTGTCAGTAGTTAAGTCCACCCATCAGTCATGAGCCCATGTATATCCATTCAATACCATGTTCTCTGGCCCAGGTGTTTATAAGGTTGTTCTTGAAATGGGTCTCATTGTCCAACTTGCTTCTCTCAGGGGTGCCATGTCTCTACCAGGCTTACTTTTCCCGACCCAAGATGGTGTTCCGGGCAGTAGTGTGAGGCACAGGGTAGGTCTCCAACCATCCTGTGGTGGCTTCCACCATGGTCAGCACATAGTGCTTGCATTGGCATGTCTGGGGAAGCGTGATGTAGTCAATTTGCCATGCTTCTCCATACCTATACTTTGACTATCGTCCACTGCACCACAGAGGCTTCTCCCGCTTGGCCTGTTTGACTGTAGCACATGTCTCACAGCCGCAGATGACCTGTGAGATAGTGTCAGTAGTTAAGTCCACCCATCAGTCATGAGCCCATGGGTATGTTGCATCTCTCCCCTGATGACCAGAGGCATCGTGGGCCCAATGAGCTAGAAATAATTCTCCCTTGCGCTGCCAGTCCAGATGCACCTGTGATACTTTCACCTTGGCAGCTTGATCCACTTGCTCATTGTTACAATGCTCTTCATTAGCTCGACTCTTGGGTAGGTGTGCATCCACGTGTCGAACCTTCACAGTCAGCCTCTCTACTTGGGTGGCGATGTCCTGCCAAATCTCAGTGGCCCAGATGGGTTTCCCTCTGCACTGCCAGTTGGCCTTTTTCCAGCAATCCAGCCATCCCCACAGAGCATTAGCTACCATCTATGAGTTGGTGTAGAGATAGAGCCTCAGCCACTTCTCGTTTGTCAATATCCAAAGCCAGCTGGAGGGCTTTAAGCTCTGCAACCTGACTCGATCCACCTTGTCCCTCAGTAGCTTGTGCAACTCGTCATGTGGGGCTCCATACTGCAGCTTTCCATTTCCAGTTAGCACCTACAATTCGGCAGGAACCATTAGTGAAGAGGGCATATCGTCTTTCAGTCTCCAGTAGCTCATTATATGGTGGGGCTTCCTCAGCACGTGTCACTTGTTCCTCCTCTTCAGAAGATAATCCAAAAGTCTCACCTTCAGGCCAGTTTGTTATGATTTCCAGAATCACAGGGCGATTAAGATGTCCTGTCTGGGATCAGCGCAATCCGCTTGCTTCATGTGGTGTCAGTGGCAGGAACCTTTCCTTTGAACATCCAACCCAGCACTGGTAGTCAGGGTGCCAGAAGCAGCTGTGCTTTGGTGACAATTACTTCTGAGGCAGCTCAAACCTCTTCATAAGCTGCAAGAATTTCTTTCTGGGTTGGGGTATAGCTGGCCTCAGATCCTTTGTATCCCTGACTCCAGAGCCTAGGCAATCATCCTCGAGTCTCTCCAGGTCCCTTCTGTCAGAGGCTCCAGGAAGGACCATTCTCCCCAGCCGCAGTGTAGAGCACATTCTTCACATCCTGCCCCGTTCTGACTGGCCCAAGGGCTACTGCATGGGCAATCTCCTGCTTAATTTTTTGAATGCTTGTTGTTATTCAGGGCCCCACTGGAAATCATTTCTCTTTCGTGTCACTGTCTCAGTTTGGAGACAAATTCTAGGAGAAGAATGCTCTAAAATCTAAAGAGAGAGGGCTTCAATAACTCCCTTTTCTTCTGCCAGTGAGAGAAATGGATACCAGGGGATTAAAGTGAAAAAAAGGGAAAACTGTTTATTAACAAAGCAAGATACCCACAAAGCACAGGAAAAAAAGAAAATTGAACCTTACACCCCACCCCCAACTTGCCACGTGGCTGAGAGACAAAGATGGTGACCGTCCATCTTTGTGAGGGGAGGAGAACAGAGTTGACGCAGCAGCTGCGAACCTGTTGGATTTCTGGTTTGGGTCTTCTCACAGCCGGTGAAGTTGGTGGAGTTGAATGTCCCTTCTTTCGCTGGCTCGGTCTTTCCGGGGTTTGGACCGGCTAGAGCGGCTCCACAGGCTCCCCAGGCCGGAGAGAAAAAAAAAACCAACAAAAAAAAAACCTGCCGGAAAGATTTGCCGGTGAAATGCTTCCAGGCCAGGGGAAGAAAAAAAAAAATCAAAAAACCCAGAAGCTTCTTGCCTACATTGGCAAAAATTAAACCAGCAAGAAAAGGCAATGAATTAACAATCCATGTAGCCACCGACCACGCTGGAGAGAGAGATTGAACAGAGCCCGCGCAGGAGCCCAAGGCTCCCCACCCCACCCCCCGGGTCCATCTTAAAGCTACAGCAGTTGTTTTCTGGGCGTAAAGCAGACAGAGAATACAGCATCATCATAAAATCACCCCAAGACAGTCCCAAGATAAAGAGGGTTTACAATCATGCTGTACTCCGAGATATGTATCCTCCAAAAGCCCATGGCTCCTCGAAAAGTGTGAGTTCTTTTCTTGTTGGTAGGTGGGGACACAGCAGTGATTTTGTTGATTACCTCTGTCGGGATCTGGCAATGTTCATCTTGCCACATGACTCCTAGAAACTGAATTTCTTGAGCAGGTCCCTTAACCTTACTTTGCCTAATGGCAAAACAAGCTTTCAACAGAATTTGGATAATCTCTCCTTTCTCGAAGACTTCTCCTGCTATGTTCCCCCATATGATTTTGCCATCTATACTCTGTAGGTGTTCCAGAGCCTTGCCCTTTTCCAGTGCAGTCTGGATCAGTCCATAGCAGATGGTAGAACTGTGCTTCCACCCCTGGGGCAGCCAGTTCCAGGTGTACTGCACGCCCCTCCAGCTGAAGGCGAACTGGGCCCTGCACTCTGCTGCCAGAGGAATGGAGAAAAAGGCATTGGCAATATCCATGGTTACATACCACTTTGCTGCCTTGGACTCCAGCTCGTACTGAAGTTCCAGCATGTCTGGCACAGCAGCACTTAATGGTGGTGTGACTTCATTCAGACCACGGTAATCTACCATCAGTCTCCATTCTCTATTGGACTTACACCCTGGCCATATAGGGCTGTTAAAGGGTGAATGAGCCTTGCTGACCACCCCTTGGATCTCCAGTTCATTAATCATCTTATGGATGGGAATCACAGAGTCTCTGTCAGTGTGATATTGCCGACAGTGCACTGTTGCTGTGGTGATTGGTACCTGTTGTTCTTCCACTTTCAGCAGTCCCACAGCAGAGGTTATCTGAGAGACCAGGCAGGATATTCAGTTGTCTGATTTCTTCTGTCTCTAGAGCAGCTATCCCAAAAGCCCAACGATTTCCTTTTGAGTCTTTGAAATACCCACTCCTGAGAGAGTCTATGCCGGGGACGCATGGGGCCTCTGGGCTAGTCATGATGGGATGTTTCTGTCACTCATTCCCAGTTAAACTCACTTCGGCCTCCAATACAGTCAGCTGCTGGGATCCTCCTGTCACCCAGAAATAGAAATGGATCCTGCTCCCACATACCTTGATGGTATCAGGGTACATTGAGCGCCAGTGTCAACCAAAGCCGTATATCTTTGTGGGTCAGACATGCCAGGTCATCAGAGCCACACAGTCCCAAATATCTGATTGTCCCTTTCCTCTACCTGGCTAGAGGCAGGGCCCCTCTAATCCTGGTCATGGTACATGTTGCTGTTCTGTAAATATGTTCCTGAGGTCCCTTCAAGAGAATAGGTCATATTATTCTTCCTATACCATCTGGAGTTCTCTCCACGTGAGACCGGAGCAGCATTGACGCTAGATGAGCTTCTTGTGATAGATGTTTCTCTTTTCAGTTTATGTACTCAGGCTGCTAAGGAGGAGGTGGGTTGTCAGCGATGGAGGGAGACGGGGAAAACTGATTCGGTGATCAGAATCCGATTTTATTATAGGATGCAAACGCTTGTATACTATTTCAAGGAGACTAGTAGTGTGTACTACAATGATTAGGTTAAAATCACATACACAAACTTATGCATATAACAACATCTCTTGCTTGCAGAGTTTAATGGGATTTTCTTTTTCCGGTAAACCCGTTTGATTTAATCTTCTTGCAATCTAGGTCTTATTTTCAAAGTTCCGTTTGCTTTTGCCAAGGCATCCTGTTATTGAATCTCTTATGTTAACCAGGTCCAAAGTTCATCATCTGTCTTGTGTCCCCCAACATTCCAACAGTGGGTTTTCTATCCCACTTCCTCATGTCGTCTCCATGCTCCTGAAGGAAAAACCAGAAGTTACCTCGTGGAGTGTATCCTCTCTCCTGTCCTGGGGGACGCCGGCTCCTAATGGCAGAGACTCTTGTTGGTTCTGGTGAGATGTGGTAAATTCCTTCCTTATGTTTGTTTCTCAGTTTCTGATGGCCCTCTTCAATCAAGCTCCAGACTTGCTCAGCCAGCTTTGTTTCCATGGACGAGACATGGGTGCATAACAGGGCGGTAACAGTGTCCTTGTAAATTCTCTGTTCGTTGACCAATGCACCCACCTTGTCCTCTCCTTCCCTCCATTGCAGCATTGCTAGGTAACAGGACTATATCTCTGGTCCAAGCTGCACAAATCTCAACTACATTTGTGATGTGCACTGGACACCATCTGGGCTCTTAGGGAATCTCTCATCTTCTGAAAAAATTATCTCCAGCACAGCTAATTCCCTTAGGCATAGGATACCTTGTTCCATTGTGCTCTGTTTTCTTTGGTGCACCTGGAGGTCTTCTTTACAAAGGTATCTGTCCCTTACACTTGCCAGCAGTTGCCACCAGAGGCTGAGAGTGTCCTGGGTTCTCCAAATCCCCTGGTCAATGACCACGTCCCAGGACAGGGATCCCAGTTGCCTGGCCTCACTTCCATCCAGAATGGTGTCATTAGCTGTGGTGTCCCAGATGTGGAGCAGCCAGGTCTGGATGGACTAGTTTGCTGGGCAGATGAACTCCCTCCACAGGTCGCACAGCTCATCCAGGGACAGAGACCAAGTGTTGATTTCCAGTTCTGTTTCCTCTGTTGGGTGCAAAGGTCCAGTTGCTTCTTCATCAGTCACTATGCGGACTGATTTACTCTCTTTGATTTCTTTTTCTGCATGGGGACAACTGCTACTGGCTTGGGCTGTCCTTCTGGCTTAGTGATGGTTCACATGGACATGGTGCCTATTGCTTTGCTTCTTTTCTCCTCCTCTTCCTGAAGATGTACCATACCAAGTACTGTCCTGACACCGAGCATGGTGTACACAGTGCAGGCCATAAAGAGAAGACAAAGCAAAACTAATACCAAGATTATGCCATCCCTGATATCCAGAAGGAACTCAATATTTTCCAAGAGTGCTGTGTCTGGCCTGAAAAGCTGGAAGAAACCATTCTCTACTCTTCCCCCTTGGGGATGAGTGCAATTGTTGAGGAGGCCCCAGACATAGCAGCCCAGACTAGGACAAGCAAACAAAATTGAGTATATATTCCAGATGATGTTCATTGCCTTGGAGGTTATCATGCAATAGACATAATAAACCAATAAAGCAATTTTCCTACCATTCCCTGGTCTCAAATGGAGCATCACGGCCGGCAAATAGTACCCCATGTATGGGAAAATATAGAGAGCAAGGTACAATACCGATATAAACATGTTGAGCATCATGGTGATAAGGTTTCTGTTAATACAAAATTTTAATTCTGACTTCTCTCTGGACCGCCACACATTGGGCGCCAAAATATATGTTAGTTTGAAAACAAACCAGTGGGAGACTCTAAGTCAGAACTATAATTTAATAGGAAAATTAAAATAAAGGCAGAAAACACTGGCTTAAACTGTCAGAGTCAGGATACAACCTGACACCCTTTTGGTCAGGGTGGTGGTAGCAGTCTGATTAAATGGTGGCTGCAGTCCTGTTGAAGTGATAGATGTGGTTCTGTTGAAGTGGTGATCCTGTAGAAGGGTCTGGTCTTCTTCTGAAGGTCCAGTGGTGGTTCTGTAGCTCTTGTGTTCTGGGAATCCAGTAGGTAAGGCTGCCTGTGGTGTTCCAAAAATCTCAGATTATATCCAGGTAGGAAGGCTTGGTTCCTCCCCTGGGCGGAAGATGGTTCGTGAGTTGGAGAGCCAAGGGGTGGTCAGCAAAACCCACTCACCCTTCAACAGTCCCATCTGGCCTGTGCGTAAATCTGAAGGAGACTGGAGATTGACGGTGGACTACCGTGCATTGAATGAAGTGACTCCACCACTGAGCGCTGCTGTGCCAGACATGTTGGAGCTCCAGTACGAGCTGGTGTCCAAGGCAGCAAAGTGGTATGCCACTATTGACATTGCCAATGCATTTTTCTCCATTCCTCTGGCAGCAGAATGCAGGCCCCAGTAAACATAGATTTGTTATTTAGGCATATGGTTATGTATTATTTGTTGAAAATTCCTAGTCTTGACTGTTAGCTTAAATAAGATAAGCTCATAATTGGCCTCTGGATGACTTGTCTTTCATGTTCAAAAATTGAAGGTTTGACAATAAGTAATAACTGCTTAGGTCTGGTATATTTGGGATAAATTTATTCACTGCTGATTTAAATAATGCAAATAAGTGGTATTTTAAATGAGTGGAGGCATATCCCAATAATCTCTGAAGAGTGTTAGAGCTTTAAAATATTCTACTCTTAGTTGTTATGCAAAAATTTTTACTGGAGTCATCAAAATGCTTCACACAGAATTCAGCTTTAGAGGATCAATCTTTGTGGTTCTGAAGAGTACAGTCACATCCATCTTGGATATGAAGTCTCTAACTGAATTCCTTACAAGGTATAAATGGGGAAGTGGTAATTTATATGTTGTGTCTTCAAGAGAAATCAGAAATCTCTGGATTTTAAAGTTTACCAAACAGTGTTAATAGAACAGAGTGTTACCATTCTGCTAAAACAAATCTCAGCAACCATGCATGTGGTTCTTATTTAGCCTTGTTACCTTTTCACAAGTATTTACACAACACCCATTTCCATCTGCTAGGACATCCAGTTCTAGAGGGTTTTAGGCTATCATCCTATTATACTAATTTGTTGAAAAAGTTTAATCTGAGACTTAAGACAATCATCGTGTTTGCAAGAAAGCAGTAACATCGAAGACTTCAGCACTAGTGGTGTTCTGGCTGCGGCTTTGGAAAGATTTCAGATTAAATGGAAGAAGGCAGATACTTCTTTAATACAGCTCCCCTCATCCAGCTACTGTCCCTAATACTTGCTCAGCTTCCAAGTATATCCATTTTCAGCATGGATATGCTGCAAATCACAATTGACTTGCAGTTTCATCAGAAATATATTCAAAGGTATCTGTGGTTATTCCAGTGCAATGTGTTTTTGCACAGAGGTTCTGCAGTAATTAATTTCTAAATCTGAAAGTACTCATTGTTTTGACATGCAGATATTTCCAAAGATGAAGGCCACAACCTGTCTCCAGGAATACTGTTCATAACAGGACAGGTGAGACACAACTGCTTGGAAATCCATTTCAAACTTGTGGTTCCTGTAATATTTTGTTTCTTGCACCACAGTGACCCATTTAATTTGACAGAACATCTTTGCAATTTTTTAGAATTAGATAGTTTATCATCTTGCTCTGAGTACCAAGGTACTGCCTTTTGGTGAGCATGTTGCTATGTAAAGAGAATGTACATGCAAATTTTCCAAGACAAACCAATGCACACATAGGAGAACAACTGGGATCAGATTGTACTCTGAACAGTCATAAATTTGTTCAAGTAATTGAACAAAATGTAGATACATTTTTGATATATCTGTGTTCTTGGGAGGCAGGGAAGGGGGAAAAGTGAATAATATTTTTAAAAAGAAAAGAATCTGATAACAACAAACTTGGATACCTGATCTATAATATAGTCAGAAAGCTCTTCTGTGGCTTACTACATATTCCTTCCATTACAAAAATTGCTGTAAAGAGTGAAGCAAAATGTTCCTGATCACACTTAATTGGTCTCAAGAGCATGAGAGCCTACCTGTTCAGAACTGTGGCAAGCTCTGAACCTCGGTCTGCATGATTTGAAAGAAAAATGTTAGTCTGATATTTTTGCCAACTCCTAGATCCTGATAATAAATTCTGTCATCTACGGAATGAAGTGGACGAAGCTTGGATACTGACGTCTTGAAGATTATGAACAGCATTTGAATGGATATTGTAAAGTTCCTAAGTTCATCTGTTCATTAAGACCCTATGGGGTCTTGGGACTCATGCCTTAACAAGACAGATTTATGCAAACTTGCATATACTTGATTCTAAAAGAGAAGACTTGAAGACATCTGTTTTCAGAGGTTAATTACTCTCCTCACTTCTCTGATACTCTATCGATTATTCTCATATAGTTCAAAGTGAGTTCAGAATTTGATAAAGCCCAATGGTGTTTTTCACCTTTCATATTTCTGCAGCTATGATGGCAAACAAAAAAGTATTTGTGCCCATTCAGTGGAGATTTTCCATTATGCTCAGTGAAGACAGTGGTACTATGTACTCATCCTACCTTTAATGTACTAGTTCAACCTGATATTTTCATAGAATATCCTGAGCTGGAAGGGACCCACAAGAATCATCAAGTCCAACTCCTGGCCCTGCACAGGACACCCCATCAATCCCACCCATTTCCTGAGAGCGTTGCCCAAATGCTTCTTGAGCTCTGGCAGCCTTGGGGCTGTAACCACTTCCCTGGGGAGCCTGTTCAGTGCCTGACCACCCTCTGTGTGAAGAACCTTTTCCTGATATCCAACCTAAACCTCCCCATACACAGTTCGAGCTGTTCCCTTAGGTCCTGTCATTGGTCACCAGAGAGCAGAGCTCAGTGTCTGCATCTCTGCTGCCCCTTGGGAGGAAGCTGCAGACCCTGGTGAGGTTTTCCTTCAATCTCTTCTTCTCCAGGCTGAACGAGCCAAGTGACCTCAGATGCTCCTCATATGGCTTCCCCTCAGGCCCTTCACCATCCTTGTGCCCTCCTTTGGACACTCTCCAATAGCGTAATGTCTTCCTTATACTGTGATGCCCAAAACTGCCCCCAGTAGTCAAGGTGAGGCCACACCAGTGCAGGGCGGGACAATCCCCCTCCCTTGACTGGCTCGTGGTGCTGTGCCTGATGTACTCGAGGACATGGTTGGCCCGCCTGGCTGCCAGGGCACTGCTGATTCATGTTCAACTGGCCATCAACCAGGACCCTCAGGTCCGTTCCCGCAGCTGCTCTCCAGGCCTCTCATTCCCCAGTCTGTCCATACACCCAGGGTTGTCCCATCCCAGGTGCAGAATCCAGCATTTGCCCTTGTTGAACTTCATATGGTTGATGATTGCCCAGCTCCTTCATTTGTCTGGGTCTCTCTGCAGGGCCTCTCTGCCTTCAAGGGAGTCAATAAGTCCTCCCAGTTTTGTGTTGTCTGCAAACTTGCTTCTTTTTGTATACTTGGGTCAGCTTTTTTGTCCTAGGTCCAGAACCCTCATAGAGGCAAAACTGTCATTATTAAGTCTAGTTTTGAGGACCACCCTCAAGATGCACTGGAAATATCAAGAAATCTGTGAATAATCTGTAACTCCATCTGCAATCACCTTGACATTTAGTAAAAGAAGACATTAAAGGCACCCCTTTCTTCTCAGATAAGATATCAACAGCTTGTGGTTATAACTTATTAAACATCAGTACCGAGTTGTCAAGAGAAGCAAAGAAGTTGCTCTGTATTTAGAGAGAATGTGACAAATTATGATGCAATCATCTATTTATATGTTCTCAACTTACAATTGGACATTTTGGATGATGGTGAACATTTTGAGCTCATGGAAGTTCAAGAGAGAAAATTTGTCATACTTGAATTGTTTTGGTTGTTTAATCTTAGAGCCCTCAGCGTGAGGACTCTGAAAGGTGAGTTGTCATTGATCTAGCTACACCAGTTTAAGGCATCACATCTTACCATTTGCCTTGCTCCTATAGTAGGGGTAGCAGAAGAAAACCTTTGCTTGGTTCTTAGCTGGCTTGTTCAGTCTGGTTAGGTTAATGCTAGTGTCTTCACTAGTGCTGTAATCTGATGCACTAGACAATGAAACACACTTGTACAAATGTGAATGTGTGTTCCCTTCTGCTACAGGTGATAACCTCAGTTAAAGGGACAGGGATAACTGGTAACAGTAATGTCTTAAAATCTAGATCCACCATCAGAGCTTTATGGGACTTTTTCAGTGTGACTGACATTTCTGTATTAAAATGAAAAAGCTGACTGACTTTTTCATAAGAACGCAAGTTTCTCAATTTGTGTTTCAAAATTTCAACAGTTTTAATTGAGAAATAAGGTAGTGATGTGTGTGTATGTATGTATATTAATATATATGTTTTGGTTTTTTTTAAATAATCAAATTTGAAACCTCTCAGTTTGGAAGCTTCTACTTCATGGTCATTCCTAAGACCTGCTATGAAGCTCAGTCAGGTCAAAGCCCTCTTAGTCACAGGGAGAAAAATATTTTTTGTCATTGTATGAAAGTTCAAAAAAACCCCACATTTGTTTTAATAAGTAGTGTAAGGAAGTTAATCTATATAAGCTCTCATATGAATCCAACAGTTTTTGTTGTTGTTGGACAGAAAAAGGAAAAACCGCCATGCTAAAAAGCTGCACTTTCAATTAATCAAATTTATTTTGGTTCACATGTCTATCATAAAGTTGGCAAGTGTTCCTACTTTGAAAAGCTCCTTATTTGCAGTTGACCTGTTTCTGTGTGGAGTTTATTGTATTTGTCTTTACTGTCTTTCAGACATTAAATGTTATACATAATTTTGGAGTTTTAGGAAGTTAGAGATATACAAATAGATTTGAGAATTAAAATGACAGAAAAAACCCACAAACCTGTTTACATCACTGGAGTTGGCTATCTTACTACTTGTTACTGTGTTCTAATGTTAAGTTTGGAGATGATCCTTAAAAATTTTAATTCTTCTGAATCAGAATCTTCTACAAGTATAGAGGAAATTAGAAGTCATAGTTATAATTCTGGTTTACAATTTGAGAGGTTGGGGATATTTTTGTTAAGAGTTTAATTCCTTCTTCCTTGATTGCATCCTCCTTACTTTTCCCCTGCTCCCAAAAGGAGAGCTGGTTCATGGCATTTGGTGAAAAGGCACCATAAATCTAAGCACAAAATAAGTTATTTTTCTTATATTGTATTTGAGGTCTAGACATTTTGATAGAATTTTCAACCTGTCTTTGGTCATTACTTAGACTTAAAATTATATTCTCTGACTACAGAGAAAATATTTTATTGATAAACTACAAAATGAGAATATAAGCCTTAGTGCAGGTAGGGCTTTTGAGTTTCATGGTAGAAATTAATTTAAGTTTAGAGTATCATGTTGGTAATATAAATAGGTTGTGTTTTAAATGAATAGATATTTTCATGTGCTTCTCATTTCTGTGAATTCTACCAAATTACAGGAGGGTAGGTACTTGGCTCACTTTCTATTTTTCTGTATTCTACTTTTAATGATTTTTTTTTTTAATGTAAACTGAAAGGATTATTGTAGAGTCAAGTTCTTGACACTACCTACAATTATCACTGAATTTTTTATTTCATCCATGAAAAGCATTATGGTTGCAAGGGGAAAATACTGAAGCTTTTAAGTGTGTAGTGGCCCCCCCACTTATTCATATGTGCTGTGGTACAGACTCCAACTCTTGGTATACTCCTTGTTTCAAAGAGAAGCATGGAGTGTTGGACTTATTTTAATAATTTTTGTTCATGTGTTCCCTGGCTACAATATATGCAAAACCCAACTGAATCAAGCAGGGAGAAGCTCTGTCTCCTAATCATTGCAGATCCTTGCATAGTTCATGTATAATGAACCAGGCTTAATCTGCAAAGGAGAATCTTTTATAGTAGCATTCCTCAAAACTTGCTTCAACTGTAAATGATATTTTTGGCCATTATTGCAGCTTCTTTATTAGATGGTTCTCTTGGGAATTGTACAGGAATTTATTTAATATGTTTTGAAGATGTTTTTTAATGATTAATTGACACGTGGTAGATTGATAACGAACACATTGAAAAGTATTAGAGAAGTTCTATTATTGCTTTTAAATTCACTGAGTTTTGTTGTTTGTGTGCACATACATGTGGAGGAGGATTAATTGGTGGGAGTGGAGGGGAATGGACATTTTTGCTTGGACATTTGCCTCTTTCTAATATATAGCATTTGTGATTTTTCTCTTAATTTGTAGATAAGCCTCTGAAGAAGCGAAAACAAGAAAACAAACCACAGGAGGTTGGAGGTGCTACTGGAGGAAATAGAGCAGCTTCTCAGGAGACAGGTTCTGCAGGGAATGGGGCAAGGCCAGCGCTGATGGTTAGTATTGATCTGCAGCAAGCAGGAAGAGCAGACTCTCAGGCAACAGTAACTCAGGATTTGGACACCATCAAAAAACCTGAAGAAATTAAGCAGTATAATGATGTGTTTGTGTGTGTTCCCCAAGAGGACACTGTTGGAGTTCTTAAATTTAAACCTGAAAACCATCCTGAGATTTTTAGGAAAATGTCAGACCTTGGGGTTCAAAAGACAGATATCCAGCAAAATGAAAACAGACAAATGGAATTTCAGCAAAATGTGAGCAGGCAGTTGGAAAGTAAACAGAATGAGAAGAAACAGGTAGAAGCTAAACATGAAAGCAAGCATGAAAGCAGACAAATGGAAGTGAAACAAAATGAGAACAGACAAACAGAATCAAAACAAAACCAGAGCAGGCAAATGGAGATGAAACAAAATGAGGGAAAACAAAATAATGGCAAACAGGAAATAAGGCAGAGGCCTGAAACACCGAAACAGAAGAATGAAGGCAGGCCTGAAATGCCAAAACATAGACATGATATCAGAAGGGACTCAAGTAAACCATTATCAGATAAGAAAATAGAAATATCTAGGCATAAAATAGATGTGAAATCTGATCCTTCAAGGATAAAATCTGAAAGTAGACCCGATCCAACAAAACTGAGACCTGATGGGCACTCAGTTTCTGATACACCAAGGCGTGACCGTGATAGCCTCAAACAAAGATCAGAGGACAGGGAGGAGTCAGAGAGATACAGAGGAGATCCATCCAAGATCAGAAGACCTGAATATTTGAGATCCTCAAACAAAAATGAACATGATTCTAAACATGGTATTAAATCTGATGGTTCAAAACCTGAGAAATTTGCAAGGAAACATAGACATGAGTCTGGTGAATCAAGGGAAAGGTTTTCTTCTGGGGATCAGAAAGCAAGACCTGACAGCCCTCGCATTAAACAAGAAGGTAGAGGAGATTCTAATAAATCAAGACCTGATAAACCTGGCTTTAAATCACAAAACAGCAAGGATGAACAAAGGACAGATGGTAATAAGAGTAAAGTAAATAGTAATAAAGCACATGCTGACAGTAAAGCAGAGTTTCCCAGTTATTTGTTGGGGGCAAGATCTGGCGCATTGAAACATTTTGTCATTCCAAAAATCAAGCGTGATAAAGATGTCAATGTCACTCAGGAATCAAGGAAAACTGAATTTAAAGGTGAACAGGACAAAGTAGAGAAGATTGGGCTAGTTGAAGATCTAAATAAAGGAGCTAAGCCTATAGTTGTCCTTCAAAAACTCTCACTGGATGATGTGCAGAAATTTATTAAGGATAGAGAAGATAAATCAAGGGGCTCTTGTTTTAAACCTAGCAAGAACAAGTCATCAAAATCTAATAAAGGTAAGTTGTCTTTTTTTATGTTAATTGCATTATATCTTGTATATGCCTTTTCTTTTAGATTTGCTACTCCTATGGTTAGAAATTAAACACAAATGTTTGATAGTTTATACTCTTGCTTATATGGTGATTTTGGGAAACAAAGTGAAATTTATCTATGGGATTGTGGTTATTGGAAATCTTGTTACACTAACTAAAATAATTTGTTTATTCCAATGCAAGTTCCTAATGTGGGAACACTTAAATAGTCTTAAAATGTACTTCAGTTACATGAGTTTAATCTGGTAATTTATCTAGTTAAACATAACTATGATATGAATGATTAGGTGTGTCTGTATAAAGGAATGGTACTTCTGTAACTAAATTGATGTAGCTGAAGTGTTATGAAATACAATGTATACAAGCCCTAAGATTCCTTTATGTTTTTATTTGGAAATGAAATGTGTTTTTTCTAAGGGATATTTTTACATTATGAGATAAGAAGGCAGTTACAAAGCCCCATCTGCCTCTTATACTATAAATACAGCTCTGTTGGGAAGCCTCCATACTTTAGGCTGTGTGACAATAAGATTATTAAAAAGTTCTATCTTTAGGAGAATTCAGATAGTGTTGTCTCTTATGGTCTAGTGTATGCAGAAGGAGGAAAGAAATGTAAACAGTAGACTGGCATTATCAAATTAGTCATATAAACAGGAATTTATTCATAACAGATCATAGGTTTGATATTTGATTGTCTCTTCTGCAGATTTAATGCTTTTTTATTCTTGGTGCTATAATTTTAGTTTATTTGGTTTCAGACTGAAGTAGATAATTTCACATTGTGAAATCAATGTTGCTAACTGGTCAGGGTTCTTTTTTATTGTTGAGCATTTAGAGCATTTAGATTTCTTATGTAGTTATGTTTCTAGAGCTGTCGTGTCTCAAAAATAGGCAGATAAAGTGTCAGAGGAGAGGATTTTAACTGTATACAGGATTATTTATGAATGCAGTTCCGGGTATATCATTGCTCATTAATTTGAAAATAAAATGTTTTCTTACAACGTTTATCTGATAAGAACTGATTTAGAAATCTTTGTGAATGTATAGCTAAGTTTATGTGCATGTGTACTGAGTTGATATTGGTATGATGAGTTTATTTTGCTATGTCTGGTCTCTACTAACTTGATTGTATTGACCCTTAAAGGCTTAACAATTCAGCATGAGTATTGCTTATTTGTAAAATGTTAGCCTTCTTGTTAAATATTTTCTCTTTATCCTGGAAATATGAACATTTCCACTATCCCTTTTTGATATTCAGAACAGGCAAAGTTTCCAGTTCTAACAATGTTAGGTATCTAGAGTCAGACAGAAAAATTTGACATCCTTGTTGTCAGCTTAGTCTAAAGATTTCAGATTAAAGTTTTATGTTCATTATAAGGCATATGGAAAACTTTCTGATGGAGTTCAGCTCCTATGGATAGACTTTGAAATCACACAATTCTATGTGCAGAAAACTGGTAAATATAGAGCCCTCAGAGCTATATGCAGTGTATGTATCCTTTCTAAAATGTTTCTGAAGTAGGCTTTTTTTGTAGTCTGTATTGTATGTGGTTATTTATATAGTATATTTTAGTAATGCCTAAAGGTTTTATTGACTAATCCAGTTGGCATGACTCTACTAGCAGTGTCACACATGAGCAATGCATTCATTTTAAATTCAGGTTTATAGCTTTTCTGCAGTGTTTTTGTGTATTTTGTGTTTTATGAAGTCATATATTTCTTACATATTTTGAAATAACTTTGGACATAGTTTCCAGGGGAAAAAAAGTTTTATATCAGTCTCTTTGCTATTATATCTAGATATTCTAGATATTCTATATTCTTACAATGATACTAGAAATAAGTTTCATGGAAAGGATAACTGTTTCTCTTACAAATCAAGTTTTGAGTGTTCATCCATGCAGATTTTGGAGAAAGTGTCTGAACTTCAGATTTTTCATGTGTATTTTTAGTTTTACATTTTTTTGCCCAACTTTCTGGTAGCCTACTTTCTAGGATATAATTAAGCGAATTCCAGTGTTCATAATTTAGGGTTTATAATTCATAAAGATATCTCTTGATAAGCCAAGGTCTATTTGTCAGTAACTGATATAGAACATAAAATATTCATGTCATTTCCACAATGTCCTCACTCTAATTGAGAGAAACAGCATCCAGTTTTATTCCATGCCATTTTTACTTATAACTGTTTTACTACACTAGAAGATCTAATTTTCATAAACATTCTTTATTTAGTTCATCATATATTTCTTAATAGTTTTTAGCAAATCTTTTCTAGGGTTGCCTTTTTGCATCATTATTCCATTTCTTCTTGCATCCCTCCTATTCCATGTAGCTTAGTATATTTTACTTTCTCTTTCCTTCACCTCCATGTATTTCTTGTCCTTTGTTTCTCCTTTCTCATCCTTCCCCAAGGAAATGTGTTCTCCTGGCTTTGTCACATAGAACATCATTGCTGTGATTTATCTGAAATCCAGTTTAAACTAAGATTAGTTCAGATAGTTCAAAAACCATTTAGATAGTTATTCTGTCTTAAGGGACTATTGCCCATTGATTATAAAACTCAGTAAAATCAACTTATTTTAAGCTGAAATTAATGCTACATATACTGAAAGTGTATATAACTTGTTACATTTTTTCAGCAAAGTTTAAATTTTAAAATCATCCTGTTATTGTGCACATGGATAAGCCTTGCATTCTACTGTAAAAAAAAAAAAAAAACAAGTAGCATTTTAAGCAAATTTTATATACAGGTTTGAAAGTTTGTTAGGCTATTAGATGACTGGGAAAACTGTAGTATGTGATTGTTAAGACTGAACCATCCCAACAGTCCCTTTTGGCATTTGCAAGAAAGAAGCAACATTTTTTACTCTCTCCTGGTCTTTGAACATTTTTCTGAAAGATGCACTCTAGCTCAGAAGAAATTTATAGAAGTTTTTTCACAGTACTTTTGTTAAGGGGTCTTATGCTGAATTTTTATGGCCTGTTTTTGCAGGTCAGAATGAATTACAGCACTTTTTTTTTTGCTTCCAGTTTTAACATCTGTGAATGCCTTTTATCCTGGTTTTAATGTAAATGTATGTTGTTGAGGAATGCATTAAACTTCTCCCTTCAAGTTTGTGCGTGCAATTAAGAGGTCATGTTTTCTATGCTTTCATTTCAGAGCTTCAACAAATACCTTGTCTGCTGCTTATAGTTATACTGATCAACTATCTTGAGATTAAATATGTTACCAGTTTTACACTTCATAAGATCATTTAGGTTAGAAAAGGCCTCTAAGATTATCAAGTCCAAACATTAACCCATCACTGCCAGGTCCACCACTAAACCATCTCCTCAAGATCTACATCTACATGTCTTTTAAATGCCTCCAGGGATGGTGACTCTACCACTGCCCTGAGGAGCCTTTTCCAGGGCTTGATAGCACCTGTCCAACCCATGGGCTGCCAGCTTTTCCAGGAAAATGCTGTGGGAGACAGTGTCAAGGCTTTACTAAGGTCTGGGTAGACACATCCACAGAGAATGAGAGAAAAATTTGTGTGGTAAGGAGATGTCTGAGTTGGCTTATAATATATTTAAAGGATTAACTTTCTAAAATAAGCACTACATATGTAGTTGCATATTTTAGTTCTAGGACAAATGAGTGTGTGTTTTCAAGAATTGTGCAGAAACACCTTTTGAGTCTTCAAATATTACCTGAAAAGGCTTCATTATTTTAAAAACAAAAGTTATCATTTCACTGCAGAATATAATGCTGAATGCTACTTCTTCTTTATGTAGATTGTTATTCTAGGATTTCATTATCTGTACAGTGCAGTACTTTAAACACAGGTTTTCATTGATCACTACAAGTCTCTGTGCTCTCTGCTGCAATAATCTAAAATATGAGTGAAGATTTGCCATTTCTTCAAAGGTCCTCTTCATATTTTTACAAGTGCAGCTAAAAAATTTACTGCTGCTTAATCATCTTTATGTCACAGGGTTGAAACAATACATTTAGATATTTCTGTGCTCTATGCTTGTTTGGGTTTTTTTAGTTCCAGATTACTTTTTCAGAGCCTATAATAACTATAATTTGTAGTCAGTGGCAGGCTGTAGCAGTGCAAAGTTCCATGGTATTTGTGTAATGTGATGGTCCATCTTTGAGTTCTAGTACTGCTGAAAAGTCTCACTTGTGAAGCAGATTAACTAGTTAGGCCTCATCTTTTAGGTAGAAGTGACAAGATAGGCTCAGTGAGCAAACTTCTGATGCTTCTTACAGTCCTCTGGACAGCACAGCTGAGCTACTCACCAATACCTTTTGGTGCAGCTGAAAACTAGACAAAAAATGAGTGTAAATAAATTTTAAACATTTGCTTAAATCCTTCATGTATAGGACTTCTACAAAGACAAAATTGACAAAACTTTGAGAAAAATATCTTATGGATATTAACTCATCAAGAAAACTTTAGAGTTCAACTCAAATTTATTTCCAAAATAACTATGTCTTGATGCTTAAAGAGGCATACTGTTGTACTTACTGAAATCAGTGGGGCAAGCAGCTATGCTGCTAGGAAATAACTGGAATAAAAGCATATTTCCTGGAACTCAGATTGCTTACTACAGATTGTCCTTTTGTAAAGATAACCATTGGGAACGTCCTAATTCCACAAATGTGAAATTTGGAATCGCTCTTAGAGTTCCTGGTAGCAACTGAATTTGCATTTGGGAGGGCCAGAAGAATAACTCACTGGGCATTTTGCATGTGCATATACTACCACATGGATCAAGCATGTTAAAACTTTCTCTGAAGTTCTCTAGTAAATTATGCCACATTTCAGAGAAGTAAAGGATATATTTAGTGGTTTACAGCTGAAGTCTTTAAAGCTTCCCTTAAACTTTAAATTTAACTGAATTTGTAGAATAAACATCACTTTCATGAGAATTATACAATTTTCCTGATTTTCCTCTTTTCTGAGGAATTGGTGACTACCTCTTTTCAACTTAACTAGTCTAGAAGAGAAGCTGGCTGTTCCTTGTGACATTAGAACTATTTAAAGATATGTTGGGTTTTCAAAGGATCCATTATAATATACTCTATGTTCACTTAGCTCTATTTTTTTTTCTCCTTTCTAGAATGAATAGTTTCATGGATTGAAAAATATTCGAGGTGTAAATATATATATATTATATATGTGTGTGTGTGTGTGTGTGTGTCTGTAAATAACATCAGTTAAATCCAATAGTCTGGGAAGATCTTGGTTTTCTAGCATGGATTGTTTCCACTTGCAGGGATTTTTTAAAGTATGGTGCATCTCTTCTATTCCAAAAAGTGTGCTTGGATGTGTGAGCATTGTACATACTCTCTGAGGCCTTTGGCTTTGATGTCAGATTTTCAGAAGTAGATGTTGGAAAAATGTCCTGGGTTGACAAGGAAGTGAGTTTTTCGGGAAGTTGTAGTCAAACCAATCAGTGGTCAGATTTTAATATTGGCATCTGGTGTGGCCACTGGAGACGTGGACACGCCTCTGAGAACACAGGGGGTTAAAAACAGAACTCCCAGGGGAACTCTCTTGGTTCTGGTCACTGAAAGAGGTCAGACCTCCCCCTGCCCAGAAAGAGAGAGAGCCTGTGCCTGTGCCACCTTGAAATTTGATACCGCTGTGAGAGTCCTGGGCAAGCAGAGCCCAAGATTTTAACCCTTTTCTTGGACAATGAAAACTTTGTGGAACATTAACCCTCCTTGATTTGAATGAGAAAAGAGACAGACATGAAATGGAAGGAAATGGGCGTGTTTAAAGTCTGAGCAAGTGAAGGATGTCAGAAGAAGATGGGAAAAAAATCCTAGGTGGGAAGAGATGATGGAGTGGCCTTTGGCTGGACTTTTTCTTGTATAGCCATAGACTGAACCAGGTTTTCCTGTAACACAGAGACTGCATTTAGGGGGATGCAATGGCTTGAGCCAAGAGAGTGACCTGCTGCAGTGACACCAAGTGCAGGAGTGAAGTGAACAGAGAAAGATGAGGAGGGTGTGGTGGTGCCCTCTGTCTTCAGGGAAGAAGATCTCTGTTCTTGAGACCCTTGGCCCCAGGGGGAGTGAAAATGGGGGGGGACCTTTGTCCTCAAAGTGGGAAACTGTTGCTTTTCTTGGTACTTGGCAAAGCATCCTTAAAAGGGAACCCTATAAGCAGTTTTGGTCCGTGAATGGTGGTGAGAGCACTGTATCATGGAAGGAGGATGTTACGATGGCAGATTTTCTCCGGGTAGTGCCATGTGTGACATGGAAACATAAGAGGTTTCAGCTGTGTTTCCTGTGGAAGACTATGGTAAAAGAGAGACTCCTCTCTCCCTTGATGAACTGAGAACTGATTATCTGAGAGGCAGTAACTTGAATGAGAATCCAAGGTTTTGTCTCAATGTGCTTTGGTGGAAATTGGGTGGGGGGAGGAGGAATGTTTTGGAAGGTTTTCATTTTGAATTCTGTGTGTTCCTTTTATTATAGTTGTAGGTTAATAAAGTTTTTTTCTTTATTTCTAAGCTTGAGCCTGCTCTGCTCTGTTTCTGGTCGCATCTCACAGCACTCATTTGAGAAAAATATATTTTCATGGGCGCACTGGCATTGCACCAGTGTCAAACCATGACAATAAGCTACTATTGGTAGATGTTGGATAAATTGATATTAGGTAGACAGAAGGAATTCAGCAGTTGCACACTGGAGTCCTTTCTTGTATTGATCTGTTACCAGTACAATAGGAGACATTTTCAGCACACTGCTTTGCCTGGAAGTTGCTTGAATTATTTCCTATTTTTGTCTTTGCCACTAAGGTAAATATTTTGATTCTTGCTCTCACAGTTGTTCTTAAGTCTTCTCTTGATACTAAGAGTGAAATTTACTTCTTGCACATCTACTTCTTAGCAGCTTGACCAAACTTGACCAAATATAATAATTTCATTGTTCTTTGGTTCATCTGAAATATTTTGTTTTATTTGCAGATTTAGGAGTGCATTGTTTAACTAGTTCACTTTTGAAAAATTATTTTGGTACATGTAAGTGATAGAAATTTATTGCCTAATTTGCCAGAGCAATTTATTCAAAGTCTGAAACTGCCTTTGGTTCATGGGTATGGATGATTGATCAGGTTCGTCTTATTTTTGGGAAAAGCTGAAGCTATTTTGCATAATTTATTTTTGCAACAATGCACTGCAATATGTAAAAATGTGGGCCAGCAATTTGTTTGATATTACAGTATGCAGTGTTGACTTGTTCATGTGCATAAGTATCTAAATATGGATGTTATTTCTTGGCATATGTGCAGGGATATGTGATCAAAATTTTTTCTTTGAATTTTCTTCTAGACAAAGGGTAAATTTAGCAAAATACAAATAAGGGAAACCCTCACATTTGCTTCTGGTAAATGAACTTTTCTGTTGCTTGACATTTTCAACCATTTTAAGTGGCTGTTTCTGTGTAGGAAAATTTAAACTATTTACTTTAAACTATTTACTTGAAATTTGCAATTTATTTTTGCTTCATGGTAATATTACCAATGAACAGAAAAGAAAAAGATGAGACATTTTTTGTTATTCAAATTACCAAATTGTTGTTTGCATCAAATGAATGTTACTTAAATATGCTTATTGTTTAATTGTCTTTTGAGTATTTCCTGTAGTATTTTATATTAAAAGCTAAAATATCAGCAATTTTTTGTTCTTGTTGTTAATGTAATTAAGTTACTTTGAAGAAGTAAAGCAAGAGTACCTTCATGTGATATTTTCAGTGATAAAGTATAAGAATCTTTCCATGATAGAGCAAGGTAAAAGCAGATTATGTGCCTATAGTCACAAAACAGGTATAAATAATGGAATTTGTTTTGTTTGTTCTCTGCAAAGATCTTGGTTGTATTATATTGATTATATAGGAGTTTGATGAGAAGAAAAATTGAGTTTTGATTTGATTATATTTAATGAAGATATTTTTTCTTAGGTGAGGCCCCATGGCTCAGTTTTTAAATTAATCAGAATACATGGTTGGGAAAATGCATGTCATAAATTCCAGATGACAAGCATTAATAGTGGATTCATAAAAGCGAGGTTCTTTGTGCAGCACTGCATTTATTTAAATTGTTGATCTTGCTCCATTTTATTATGAGTACTGCTATATTTTTTGTGAAGTATCTTGCAAAACTATTCTAGCCTTCTTTTATCAATTTTTATCAAGATGAGAAGCCAAGGAATAGCAATAAGGAATAAAATAACTTGTGGCTATAGTTGCTGCAGAAATCAGCTTGAGGAAATAATATCGCTGTAAAGTGAGTTCTAATGCTTCTTGGCATCTTTGGAGAATATGTATTGGGTATATTCCTTGATCTTTGGATCCTTCAGGGTGCTCTTTGGAAATCTCTTCCCACTGTCAAAAATTTCCTCTAAGAGTACTTTGTGCAATTGAAAAATCCTTTTTGAATCTGTGCTGTGTAGCCATGGGTAATGATGACATCTACTACATCATGGAATTATTCCATTTCTGTGTCCAGATTCTTCTCTGACCCACCAACCTGACCGTGTCCCATTTCTTAAAGTCAGAGCTAATGACTGGAATTTAACCAGAGAGCTTAAACCTCTCCTTTTGCTTATCTTGAGGCTTAGAGCTTTCCCTTTGTGTCAGTATTAGGGTAGATGAGGAAAAATTATTTTGAAAGATGTGTTCAAGCAGGTTCTATGAAATTATATAGGACATACTTCCAAACAGTACTTCTCTCCCTCCTGCCAGGGGATGCTCCTGCCATACTTTCCACACCTTCCACAAACCTTAAGGCAGAGAATGGGAAAGAGAAAAGTAAATGCATGATTACTCAGATTATTTTCATCAGTATTCATCTTGATGGTGTGTTTCAGCTGATGATATGGTATTGAGATAAAAGTGTAACTTCTGTCTTATGAGCAGATGTACTTTCCTCATGCCTTAAATTCCATTTTGATAAAAGGATAGTGTTTTCCCTGCGTTTCCCTTCTGTTCTTAAAACTCTCCAGGGCACAGAATTATTTGGAGTAGTGTGATGCTGGTGAGCAGGGGACTCTGATCACCACAGACTAAGATGTAAAGACGTAATGGAGCATTTTAAGGGAGAGCACAATGGAAATGATGAAATTAAATTTTCACACTAAGGGATAGCTGAAAATTTTCAGCTTTAACCAGTAAGCTATTCATCAATCACAGGTAGTCATGTGGCCCTTTGCACTGTACTGCCTGAGTGCTATACTGTAACAGTACTGAACTATTTTTAAAGAGTGTTTATTTTCCAAACATCTATATAAAGCAGGGAAGTACTTTTATCCCCTTTTTGCTTTTAGTTCTTAATATAAAATAGAACCTTATCTACACAAGTGGTTGTAATAGAATTGAGTCTGTGCTGTTGTAGTTACAATGATATAGCTATCCAACAACAAGAAGGTACTCTTGTTATGGAGTAAGAATATATTTTCTTTGATTTAGCAGAGTTTGAAGGTTTGTTGAGCTAATCCAGAAAGAAACTGCTTTCCTTCCTGTATATATGTCTGACACGGGACGTTTTATCAGTGTAGTTATAATGATGACCCAAAATGACTTGAAAGAGTTAGACAGTAACCTAGTCATACATAAGGGAGGTAGACCTAAAACCACTGGAACATCCTCTATCAAATGCTCAGAGAGGGCATGTAAGGTGAGTTTGGTATCTGGGAAGAACATCAAGACTGGATATACTAGGCATTGGCAAAATAAGAAGAGTCCAGTAAGCATTTAATGTCTTCTGTGACTAAAAAGGAGTGAGGGGAGGGCAAAACTGAGCTGTAATATGTAAGTTTTTATTTTTAATGTCAAAATGAAGATGTGTGGCAATTCATTAGTGTTGAGGTTCCAGAATGTAGGGAGTGGCTAAACTTAAATTTCTAAACACTGAGAAATACAAAATTAAGATTGATATCCACACCCCAAACAAGTGTCATTGTTCCTTCTTAAACCTTTGTGTGTTCTTTTCTATAATATCTTGATATGTGGGAAAATTTGCACTTTAAAATACAAGGTATATATGGATTACAAATATGAAAATGCTTTAACTGCAGCTTTGCTTATTACAAAGTATTGGCACACAGAAAGAGAAAAGGGCATTTATGGGAAGCTAATTTATGCAAAATATTTCATTATCATAATTTTCATTTTTATATGAACTTCAGAGGCAGTTTTTCTTCAAGCACTTGTTCATTTGTTGCAATAGATATATGTGCAAACAAGAAATTTTGATGTCATGGTTATTTCAAAGTAATCATATAAGCAAACTGATATGGATTGTTTCCACTGTACTAACCATCTCTTATGGAAAATCAGAGTTTAGGTTTAGAAATATTTTCAAATATTGATGAGTTGTTAGTTAATAGGAAACTACAGCAAAACGTAAACCATACATCTGCTTTCCATAGTTGGAAAAGCAAAAGAAATAATTAGTGAGAAGATTTGGTTTTGATTTTATGGCAGGAACAGCCTCTCTGATCCAGGAAAGCTGACCTAAGCATCAGCAAGCATCATCCTGTTTTCCATAGCTGCTTGTTTGAAGTTACCATATCAAGCCAGGTGAAACTAATATGAACACACTAATTGTTATGTCAAAATCTAGTTGTGTTTTCCATACTGAATGGATCTAATAAATGTCCAAAATAATGTTATGGTTTTTAGTGGGGTTTTTTTTATGTTCAACCTCTCTTGAAGGCATTCTGGTGATGGGTGCATCTGCCTGAATCAGGGAGATCTATTTGACCTCAAGGCAAAGCTATTTTGGATCATTCTAAAGATTAGATTTGCATAAATATTGGCTAAAGACTGTTGTACAAACTTGAAACCATCCATCAAGTTATGAACAAAAGGCAATGCTGAATTTGAATTAGATCCTTGCCTTGCCATTCTTTTTTTAAGCCATACGTGAAGAAGGGTGTTCTGGTTTGAAAGCAAAACCAGTGAGAGACTCCAAGTCAGAAAAGCAATTTATTAGGAAAAGGAAAACCAAAATACATGCAATAATACAAAAGAAAAACCACTGACAAAGTCAGAATACCACCTGATACCCTGTTGGTCAGGGTGTTGGTAGCAGTCCAGTTGGATTGGTGGCTGCAGTCCTCCTGGAGTGGCAGATGTGGTTCTGTTGGAGCAGCGATCCTGTAGAAAAGGTGTAGTCTTCCTCTGAAGATCCAGTGGAAAAGACAGCCATTCCTCTGGGAATCCAGTGAAAAAACTGTCTGCTCTGTCCCAAAAACCAGATTATATCCAGGTGGGGATGCTTAGCTCCTCCCCCCTGGGCGGAGCATCTCACAATGGGCTGTTATCATTCTGTGAGTCATGTGGTGGGTTCATTAAACAGAAATGGCTCCTGGAGGGAGCTATCTCTGAGTCATGTGGAAAGGCACTGATGGGCCCATTAACAGGAGATAAGGAAAAAACAATGCCCCTCCTGGTTTCAGCAGCTCTTGAGGATGGGAATAGAATACATCTTTATATTGTAACCTAGGACAAAGGGAAATAATATATCCACTAGGCATTTATAGAACTCTTTTCACTGTACATGGCAAAACCCTTTGAAAAGCCTCGCAGATTAAAGTAGAATATGGGAGGAGGTTTACAGACCTCATTTTTAGCTGAGTTTCTCTGGCTGGTTTTTAGCTGTATTATATTTTGTCGAGGATTACTTGGTGAGCAACAAGCATCTTGATGGTCAGTGGATATTCACTAACAGCTGAAGATTCTAGAATATCTTCTCTAAGTAATCTTTTTATAATAGCAATCAAATAAAACCAAGCATATGTTCTTCCTTCAGCAAGCAACTAGTAAGTCATGAACAGCATTGCATAGGTTTAGAAAAGCACTGAGGAAGTGGTTGTTGATATATGTGGTTCGTCAATATGAACTGTTCTTACAGCTACTCTGTGATTCATCCTTCAGTTTCACTAATGTGGACTTTATCAGCATTGTGATTCCTTACAGTGGAACAAAGATTTGGTTGCAATGGCATTCTTTGTGGGTTTTGTTTGTTTATTTTAATAGTAGCAGCAGCTTTGAGAGTATACTGAAGTGATCTCTGAAGAACACTGATGCCTATAGACCATTTCAGGCATACCATGTATGCTGATCATGCATATTGCAAAAATTTTAGTTATTCCATTGACAAGGAAATTTTTTCAGAAAGTAGAGTAACAGGAAAGTAGGTACCAGCTCTTTGCAAACTTATTAAACAAATTGAAAAACTTAAGTTGATCATACATGTTTTTGTAGATACCTTCAAATGGTTTTGTGTTCTATTGTCTTTCAAATGTTTTTGAAAAATATCCTGTAAACTGAAAAGACATTAGTATGGGGTTTGTAACCTAATGTTTGTTGCCATGTGACTGGATTCTTATGGTGAACTGTATACCTTAAGTATTTCTCTATTACTCTTTACAAATAGTACATTTATTATAAAATATGGAGCTATAAAAATGGAATTTAGTAAGATGTTTCTAGTGAAGATTGGGTTGCCCTGACTCAAAATAACAAGTAATAAAGTAAAATGTTTTAAAAATCTTGACTGAAGTTTCACAGTATATAGTATCCCTGAAATTCTTCAGAAAGGATAGGGAGTCCTTTTCCATGTATATCAGAATTGTTCATACATGTACAGTCATGCTCAACTCCTGTGTACTGCATGAGTAAAACACTTTTTAGATTTGGTTATTTACAATCCTCAGCAGCTAAGGAAACTGGGCATTCAGCAGACTCATTCCAGGGAGCAATGTGACAAAAACACTTTATATATAGATTATGGAGCTCTTTGCAATAATTTATTGTTCTCTTTTCTGCTATTCCCTTCTTTATTCCAGAAAGCTTTTCATATTCCCTAATAAAAGAAAAAGGGGGAAGCTTATATTGTCATCTGAAATATATGTAACAGGAGAGAGTACAGTTTAAGCATTAGTTTAAATTATATTGGAGAACATAGAATACTTAAAACTTTTGAAAAGGAAATAAAGTTATTTTTCCAAATATTTACAGTACTTGCATTTTTATTTTTCATTTATGTATAATTAACACTGTGGTAATTGACTTATTTTTAAAGACTGAGTAGTGTTCTACCTCCAGAACAAAATCAATAAGGAAAGCAAGAATAGATATTCCTAGGAGGTATGAAAGTAGTAGCTTGTAATTTTTTACTTCTTGTTTTGGTGAGTGGGTTTTTTGGGTTTTCTTACTTAAAATATATCATTTTTTAGTCTTACTGATATGTTCTTTGTGCACAGTATAAGGAAAATAAGAATTCTGTTCTAACAGTTCCTCACAATGTTCACAATCTTAAAATTGCATCATTAAACATTCAGGCATAGTTTTAAAACTGAATTTGAAATTGAATTGAATTAGAATTTGGTTATGGAACTCTTGCCAAGATCGGTATACAATCCATTACTGATTTGTTTCCTTTTCTTATTTCCTTTCCAAGCAATCTCTCTTACTAATTATTCTGGTTTTAAATTTACTTTTCATTGTAAACTAGGAGAGGCTTAAAGATATATTTGTAGAAAATTATTCCTGCTAGCCTAAGTACATTTAGCCCATCTAGCATTTAAGCATCTGTATGAATCATAATGCAACTTTTGCTCCTTTCCTTGCAGCTGTTTTTTGCAGTATATTTGGCCAGATTTCCTATAGGATTTATGCTCTTGTGTATTGTCCCCCTGATTTCAATGAAATTACCAACAGTGCATGGAGAATCCATGTTAAAATAACCCAGGATCTTAGGCCCTCTAGCAATTTCACCTGTAGAAATTGTCTTGAACATGTATGTGCAAATTTTCCTCTAGTCTGAAGCTGAATGTATGCTAGCTCTCTTCAGACATTGCATAGGCATGCAAAGAGTATTAATGTAGGGATACCACTGCTCAGACATGGCTACGCAGTATCCAGATTAGACCTGGCTGGCATCCAATCAGCTGCTGATGCGCACAGAGGAACTAATCTGTCCATGCTGTCTTTATTTCTGACAACCTTCAATCTAGTGCCCAGTCCACAAAGACTAATAATTTCAAAGCACCATGGTAAACCACACTGTGAAATGTTTTCTAGCATTTTTAAAAGCAATATTATGGATTTTAGAACTTTGTCAGGTGGTGACTATCAAAGGATGGAAATTAAAAGCAAATAAATGAGTGACTACAGCATGGGGGAAGCAGGAACAACTTTTGCTATCCTCGAATAACTTTTCCTACCTCAGTTTGAAAACCCCAATATTTTAAATCCTTTTTAAAATGCACTTAAATGGGATGACTTGATGAATATATTTTATTGCTGGAAACTATTTTCTCTTATTCAGGCTCTTCTAATTCCAGTTTAAGTTGTTTAAAGTGGGGGAAGAACTAAACTTGGATTAGAAGATGGAATATTTGTCTAAAAATTGAAATAAATTTTAGAAAGTTATGTTAGTGATATAGTTAATGTAATTTAAAAAGTGAATTATCATCCAGAAGATGATTTCTTGGAGAATTTGTGTGTGTGTATAGCAATTGGCAGGTGATTTTCTCTCTATTTCTTGGGAAGGAGAGAGAGGCATTTATGACAAAGGCATTTGTCCTGTTGTTGGAAAAAGGTTAACAGTTTAGTTCAATAATCTTGAAATCTGTGCAATAGGTTCTTTGATAAAGATATCAAACAAACCGCCAATAAATACTTTTGAATTAATTTGGTTTCCTTGTGTCACTTGTAAAATATTTTGACTGTGAATTCCTTTATAGTGACCATATGGGCCTAATCATAGTTTCAAAATGTGCTGAGAATCATGTGATGATATCTAAGTATTTACCTCTGTGGAAAAGAAACCCGATGTGTTTCAGCTTGCTGTTTTTCTATACTAAATGAAAATATTTCAATTATGCTTTGTAACAAAATCAAGCAAAAATTTGGATTGCATTATAAAACTACTAATAAGAGGTAAGAAAAAAAAATCTGAAGCAGAGATTGAAATGTCAATGATTTTGTCTGCATTTAGGGATAAGACCCCACAGATTCTGCCACAGATTGTCTCTAACTGCTGGAAATATGAAAATTACTGTCTTGTGTGCACTAAACAATTCGAATGAGAATAAACAACTGTTAACTAGGCATAATGAATCCTTAAATTACATACACTGTTATAAAACCTGTTGAATTCAGATAATGAACTAAAATAAGACTAAATTTTGTGGAAATAGAGCAAGAATGTCTTTTTACAAAGGAAATTCACCAATTTGAATTCATTTATATGCCTAACAAAATATTTTATTGAAGGAGATGTGTATGCAATGTATTGTGTTAATTTCTACTTGCAGTGTGAACAATAAATGCAACTTTAGAAAGGGCTGTCAAATACATACAAATATATCTCATTGCGCTAATATTTATTAGAGGATATACTTTAAGCAGTTCCTGAGAAAGGACTGTAATGTTGAGCTTTTATTATTATCTTCAGGTTCACATTTGTTCTTCTTACTCTTCACTAATAGGTAGCATAGATCAGTCAGTGTTAAAGGAATTACCTCCTGATCTCCTGGCAGAAATTGAATCCACCATGCCACTTTGTGAACGTGTGAAAATGAACAAGCGTAAACGTAGCACAGTTAATGAGAAACCAAAATATGCTGAAATCAGTTCTGATGAAGACAATGACACTGAAGAAGCTTTTGAATGTAAGTAGTACATATAAGCCCCAGTGGCTGTTGAAATGCTTATATGTGGAGTAAAGTAAATTATGGAAAACTTTCACAGTAATTATATGCTTTAAGGGATTCTAGGTTCATTACATCCACTCAAGAGATCTGGTCATCTTTCTAAACAATTCATTGAGGACATCTGGGTTAAAAATAAATTATAATATTTCTCAAAGGATACTGTAAAACTGAATTCAGGTAAAACAAGACAAAATGATCAAGATAATGAAAGATCTGTGACAAGTACACTGAATAGATTTGTAGTGTTACAAATATGTATTTCAGAATTCTTTTGGTTGTCCAAAATTGAACTTTAAAAATATGGAATAGTTATTGTTATAGAAGATAAATTTCTTTGAGTATCTCATGAAGAAAGGGCATTTCATTAAATTAAATTATGAAAATTAAAAATTTATTAAATCTCATGCAATGAGTGATAACTGTGTTATTGCATAAATGTTTGGCAAAGTTTAGAAGGAAATTGGATGTTTATATTCTGAGTAGTCTTTATGTATAAAAATTAATAGTAACTCTTTAATATTATTAGTACTTACATTTTAGTCATTTTTATCTGCTTCAAAATAAACTTTGTAGAGCAATAACTGATTGTGAATAGCTGTTCCCATGTTCATGTTATTTGTCTTGCAGAGTCAGCACAACTGTAACATATTCTATTTTGTTGCGCAGCATTGATAAACTGATCAGTTTAAATTTCTGCTGGAAAGCAATATTGGAAGTTACTTTTCTCATGGAGATATAGCTGGGGTCAGAATTTGTTCTACAGAGCATAAAATTGATACTGATGATTTGTAAACTGCAGAGACAGATTTAATCTACCTCCACAAAATACTGCCTCGTGGGGGGAAAAGAATCAGTTGAAATTTGTAAAGTCTTTTCCCATAAACCCATTACTTTTCTTCTCCAATATGCTCACTTCAGTTATCCCAGACAGCTTTTTGTTTCTTCAGTTGCAGTTAACTCTCAACCGTTTTAAAATTGAGTGTTAGTAGCTCAGGCCTTGTGAACATGACTATACTGCCTCCAGAAGCAAGTCTGATCCATAAGCAGAACACCTCAAAAACATGAACTGAGTTATTACCTTTAACACTTGAACCACCTCTGCGCAGAAGTTTTCAGAAGTGGAAGCCCTCTAGGGTGCAGTGCAGAGCATTAGTATTACCTTTTACTCAATATTGGTTTCATTAGTTCTGAGCCTGGCCTGACTATTGACTATATCCTGGTATGTTTCCTATTCTTCTCAATAAACTGGGGTTGTGGAAAGAGCTTGTCAGTTCTGTTCCAGTTCTGTCTGAATGCTTGGAGCCATTTTGCTCAGAAACAACCCACTGTACAGTCATACCTCTCTAAACTTCAGGAGGCTTTGGTAGAGACACAGAGATGTCAGGGCTGCTATATGCAAGTTCACATTAATAATAAACTCTTCTAATGTAGAATGTAATGTTTTGGAGCCATTTTGATCTTCATAGCAAAGCATAGTATTTGCTTTCCTGTTACCTTAGATAATGGTGAGTTGGCTGATTTAATGGATGAAATTACCTCCTTTCTTCATATCCTTTTTTTATTACATCTTAGCACTCTTTGCCCTTCAGGACTATATTTGAAAACAAAAAAAAATCTCCTTTCTCCTCTACACACACACTTTATTTCCACCAAGTTTCTGGTTTTGTATAGAACATTTATCCCAGTCTTTCAACATTCAGTTGTGCGAGGCTTTTTGGCCCTAACTGAAAACTGATTTTAATAACCTTCTGTGGTATATACTTGCTGCCTGGCCCAGGATTGTGACTGCAGCTTTCTCCTTTACACTGAATCTCCTGCAATATATATCAAGACAAAATTTTAGTTGTCTTGACAGAACAGATTATCTTTAAGTAACTAGGTTACCAAGTCTCATTGGGACTCACTGTGTTAGATGGGCAAAGCAATCACTGAATTGGAACATGGACACCAGATAATAGAATTTAGACAACCTTAGTGTTCTCTTATGAAAGGATGCAACTTATTTTGATTTGTTTTACTTTCCTTTGTATAAAATGACAAATGCCCTGTAAATTTTTATTTTTAAATGTTTGGTCATCTTTCCCAGTTTTAGGTACTTTTTTCATGTAATTCAAAATTGTTAGAATTGTAGAAATAGAATAGTGCCATAACAAATTTTTATATGATAGTTTTAGAGTGTTTGCTTGTTTTACAGAACATCTATATGATAGTATTTAACTTGCAAATGTATAATTTTTAGCTATTAAAAGTAGAATTTTTGTCCTTATAATGAAAATGCATTTTATTTCTAGCTTCTCGTAAAAGACATAAAAAGGATAGAGATGAAGCTTGGGAGTATGAAGAACATGATAGAAGAAGTTCTGGTGACCATAGGAGAAGTGGTTATTGTCATGAAGGAAGGAGGACTTCTGGTAGTGGCCGTTATCGTAATCGCAGTCCCAATGACTCTGAGATGGATGATTATTCTCCTCTTCCTAGCCTCAGTGAGGGTAACTGATGGTTTTAAAAAAAAATAATTTCTTCCATAATACTAGTGCATTTTTAAAGGATATGTTAAACATTTCAAAATAAACATCTTTACATGTAATATTGAATATAAGCATAAAAAGTGTAAACAATCCTTTATTCTCTTAATTAGTAGCTAGAAAAATGAAGAAAAAAGAAAAACAAAAGAAGAGGAAAGCTTATGAACCTAAACTAACACCTGAAGGTAATTTTAGAATATTTATTTTCTATAGTTTGTATTTTCTGGTTTGTATATAAAATAATTATATATACATTTCTTTTTCACCAGAAATGATGGATTCTTCTACTTTCAAGAGATTTGCTGCTTCAGTAGAGAATATTTTGGAAAATTTAGAAGACATGGATTTTACAGCTTATGGTAATATGGCAAAAATTTTCAAAATGCTTAATTAAAAACATAAGAAAGGAATTTGCATCTTCGTATTTTCAAACTTCCTTCTTTGTAATTTAATAGCCTGTGAAACACACTGTGGTATACCACATTTATATGGCTTCTACCTTTAGTGGAGGCCTTTAGCTTTACAATTTCATTTGCTACTACAGGAAGAATATCCTCCTTCCTCCCTGCAGAATACAAAAGGGACATAAATCACAATGAGACAAAAAATAGTCCCCTGGAATGGAAAGGATACCTCTTTGGGACATCATCAGGGTATCTTCTGTCAAATGTATCTTTGTAAAGAATGCTAACGTAAGATGGCTGGATGCCAGGCACCCACCAAAGCCTCTCTCTCACTCCCCTCCACAGCTGGACAGGGGAGAGAAAATTCACAAAGGGTTCATGGGTTGAGATAAGGACCAAGAGAAATTCCTCATCAAATACCATCATGGGCAAAACAGGCTTGAATTAGAGGTATTAATTGAATTTATTGCTAACAAAATCAGAGCAGAATAATGGAAAGTAAAATAAGACCTTAAAAACACCTTCCCCTCACTTTCTTAGATCTGTCTCCTCCCTCCCAGTGGCACAGGGAAACAGGAATGGGGTTTATGGTCAGTTCATCACCCATTGTTCTTGACATTTCTCAGGGACAGGAGCTGGAGTCCTTCCCCTGCTCCAGCATGGGGTCCCTCCCATGGGAGACAGTTCTCCATGAACTTCTCCAACATGGGTCCTTCCCAAGGGCTACAGTTCTCCACAAACTGCTGCAACATGAATCACTCTTACACGGGGTTAGTTTCAGGCACAGCCTGCTCCAGTGTGGGTCCCTCACAGAGTCACAAGTCCTACCAGGAAACCTGCTTCAGCGTGGGCTCCTCTCCCCATGTGTCTGCAGGTCCCTGCCAGGACCCTGCTCTAGCACAGGCATCTCACAGGGTCACAGCCTCCTCTCAGGCATCCCCCTACTCCAGCATGGGCTCCTACACAGGCTGCAGGTGGATCCCTGCATCCCTGTGGCCCTCCCTGGGCTGCAAGGGCACAGCTGCCTCACCATGGTCTTCCACCATGGGCTGCAGGGGAATCTCAGCTCTGGCACCTGGTGCACTTCCTGTCCCTCCTTCTGCACTGACCTTGGTGTCTGCAGTGGGCTCCTCTCCCCATGTGTCTGCAGGTCCCTGCCAGGACCCTGCTCTAGCACAGGCATCTCACAGGGTCACAGCCTCCTCTCAGGCATCCCCCTACTCCAGCATGGGCTCCTACACAGGCTGCAGGTGGATCTCTGCATCCCTGTGGCCCTCCCTGGGCTGCAAGGGCACAGCTGCCTCACCATGGTCTTCCACCATGGGCTGCAGGGGAATCTCAGCTCTGGCACCTGGTGCACTTCCTGTCCCTCCTTCTGCACTGACCTTGGTGTCTGCAGAGTTGTTCCTCTCACATATTCTCACCCCATTCTCCTCTCGCCCCAATTACATCTGCACATTAACATTTTTTTGTTCTTAACTACATTATCCCTGCGGCATCACTGCCATCTCTGATTGACCCAGCCTTGGCCAGTGGCAAGTCCATCCTGGAACTGGCTGGCGTTGGCTCTGTTAGACATGGGGGAAGCTTCCAGCAGCTTCTCACAGAAGCCACCCCTGTAGTCCCCCCACTACTAAAACCTGGACATGCACACCAAATACACCGGTAATTTCTGAGGCACATAATTTTGCATCTGTTGTGGCCTTTGGCCCGACAGAAATTGATTATTCAATTCAGCAGCAGAGTGCTTATTCTCTTATGGATGGGGCACTGAATCACTATATGCTCCTTATCCATTTCAGTAGAAATTAAGCCAATTTAGCATAAGTGTCTGATGAAGTAGCTCAGGTTGACCAACATGACTTTATTTTGAAATGGATAACAGATCATTTCTTAATTTTTTTAGAACTAGAACAAAAGGAGAAACTTAATAAGCAAATCACTACAGCTATGGTGTCTGCAACCTTGGATTAAAAATATTTTTAATCTATGACTTTCAGTCATATTTAACAAGTAGTCATTTTAACACCACCAAAAGTTGTCATCATCAGTCTTCCTTAGATGGAACTATGATATGCTAGCTATTTGGAAAATGAGTTCTTTTTCTTCAGTTGGCTTTTTCATATTGACTGTAAAATACTGGTTTCCTTGAAGTCTTATTAGAAATGTGATTTATAATTTTTAATTAATTTATTTTAAGGTGATGATGATGAGATTCCACAAGAACTGCTACTGGGAAAGCATCAGCTTAGTGAGTTGGGGAGTGAATCTGCAAAAATCAAGGCAATGGGCATTATGGACAAGGTACATCTTCATAGTATTTAACTCTTTTTGAACATTTAATTTTGTTAAACATACAAAAAAATGTGCCCCCTCTAATATTCCACCCTCTTAAGGTGTATCTGTGACAAATACTGTGAACAGTTGTGCTTCTGCTGAAGTGCTTAAAAAGTTCCCACATCTTAACTGTTACTGTCTCTAAGCCAAGACTTAAATGGTCCTCTGTGTTAGGGCTCACTCACAGCACTATATGCCAATAGGTAACACATGCCTGAGCAGTAAAATCTAATAATTAATCTACTTTCACAAAAGCACATAATTTGCTCCTTACAGCTACTGTTAAGCAACCACAGTAAAACAGAACCTGCTGGCAAAGTCAAAAAATCCACCCTTGCTGATATATGCCATTAGTGCAATGTAAATATCTGATGTCCATCCAGCATCATACTGAGTTGCCCACTCCCTTCCTCTCTCCTAAGAGTCCTTTCAAACTTTAAAGATTTAATGCTTAAGCTGATAATAAGATTAATTTTTTGTAGACTGCATATTGTGATTTCTTTTCCATACTCTTCCCATCTTCTGTTCAAGGGAACTTGCTGTTGGCACAAACTGTTGGTATCACACCTTTAGAAACAGTATTCTTGCTTTCCTAATCTTCCTAGAACTATTGGCTTTGGGCAGTCTTGTATTAAATTCTTACTTTACCTCCTCATTACCATTTTTTATGTTTATGAAGTGTCTGTGAAGCCACTTATACAAGTCATGCTGAAGGGTTTTCTTTAGTCTGAGATTTAGATGTTCTTCATGGCTCTTTGTTCTCTCTACCTTCCTTTGTAGCATGATATTAGCCTGAGTGTTTCTGTTTCCTTATAGTTCTCACCCTTAACCTCTGTTACCTGTTTTATTCACATACATACTTACATGTATGCATAAAATCAGAATTTTGTTGCTTCTAAAGGTGAGCACCAATAGTATCTGGATGAATGAAACTAATTCTCCTGGAGTTTAGCGTATTCTACAGATTATTTAATCGCAATTCTGTAGAACATCAGCAAGTGAATTTGAGTTACTTTTTTCAACATGCGAATTTTTAAAATTAACTGTTATTGAGAATATGTTTCCTTTTCATTAGAACTCAAGTATCAGGGAATTTTATTTCTGCTTGTCCATACAACTTGGATTTTGTCTTAATAAAGATCTATATAGTCAACTAGAATTTGGGATTGATACTCGGATTTGTTAAATTTCTCTTTCTAGAAGCAAATGCAAAAGCATATAACTATACAACAATAATTACAGTTATGCAATTTAAAATACATTTCTATGTATTTTTCTGGTTGAAAATGAAGTTTGATTGCAGTCTTAGAACATATTTTCACTAGTTTAATTCTATTATCAGCATTCTAAATCATGCTGTGTCAGAAACCTGACAAATCAAGATCCAATACTTAGATTGGACTTTTTTTTCCACAATTTGGAAGCCTTTCTGTTCCTATAGTTGTTTGATGTGTTTTGTTTCTTGTTTTAGCTCTCAACAGAAAAAACAGTAAAAGTCTTGAATATTTTGGAGAAGAATATTCAAGATGGATCAAAGCTTTCCACATTATTTAACCATGTGAGTTTTCAAATTACATTGTTTCACACCATTGTGTAGAATAGGGTTTTCTTCACTTGAGTCCTATATAGTGATAGTTTCAAATACTGTATGTGTCTGAAAGGAATTCCTGATTTAATATGCATGTGTTTAAAAGATTGTCAAATTTTAAGATTTGAAGTAAAATTATAGTTTATATTATTTCAGTATTTTTTACTATAGTAAACGTATTCAGAGCAATTAGGTTATCTTTGGACCTAATTTTAAATATTATAGTTTCATCCTGAAATATTCATGGTGACCGGTGTAACTTGCACCATTGGGCATTTTTTTTCTACTTTTCTATGTGTCCATAAAACATTCCTTCCACAGTGGAAGAAATATAACAGCCTGTGCTTTTTTATAAAGGCAAGAAAGATTATTTTTCTCTGTACCAGAGAAGTTATTAAAAATGTCACCTGGTTTTGCTATTAATAACATTATTACAATATTTCACTAGTGCAGTGTGGTCATAATTAACCTCATGTATGTTTTATGACGTGTGCAAACACAGAAATACAGAGATTCCATACCCTGTGCTAAATCTAAATCACAGAATCTGCTGAGTTGGAAGGGACCCCCAAGGATCATTGAGTCCTTATATGGTCATATTTGATAAGACATGTTTTAAACCCATTGATATAGATGAGTTGGACTCTGGAGAAAGTTGTATTCTCATGAGTTTTGCATGACTTAACAGTCTTTTTGTGTAAGAATTCTCTCTAGTGGCAAAAATTAGACTGATCAAAGCAGCAACTGGTATGTATAAGCCACTGAAGAAAACACTAGATGAATGAGTTTAGATTTTGATTAAGGTACATAATTCTCAAATAGAGAATGTGACAGTCTTCCTTCATAGTGCTTCCCAATAATACACAGAAATCTTCTTTGTGATTTACCAGAAGAACACAGTGAGATATTGAAGACCTGTAACTTAGGGTTTGTCTTGGTTTGAAAGACAGGTGTCTGCTAAGGAAGGCAGGAGCCTCCCTTGGAATGGAAAATGTAAACCCCCTCCCTCCAAATTAATTATAATTAAGGGTCTCTCAGGCAAAGAGATGGGAATAGAAATAACAGTTCTTTACTAGTATGTATAATAAAGCAAACAACCAACAACAACAACAGCATTAACAACAAACAGAACCAGGAACCCAGTAACAGCCTTCTCGGCAGCAGGCACCTTCCCCTTTCGTGTGGTGATGGTCACAGCCGGCAGGGGTGCTGGTGGCTCCCGGTGGGCAGGGCAGGTGTGATGATTCCCCTGCGGCTGCAGGGGCCGCTGTGGTGCGAGCTTGGGGAGCACGCAGTAATGGCGGCTCGGCTGAGATGGGAAGGTATGGCTTCGCTTCACAAACCCCAGGGGCAGCCGATCCCGGTGCCCCAGCAGGACTCTCGGAAGCATCAAGCTGGGCCGGCAGGATGTCTCGGCAGGCAGGGGGTGCAGCTCTACAGTGCAGCGAAAAGCTCAGAACAGTGCCGAAGAAGCAGCGGGGGCGGGGCAGCGGCGGCCCGGCTCTCAGCAGGGCAGGGAGAGGTGAGCTCAGGATCCCAGGCACCCGAGTAGACAGTGATAGGTCCTTCTTTTAGCGAGGTAGGTGTTAATAAGGTCCCAGTTCAGTGGCGGCTCTCACAAGCAGAGGCTCACCCCACAGCAGAAGAAGCAGCTCTGGGCTGGTCTCTGGCAGCAGCAAATTCCCTTCCCAAGCAGCAGTTCCAACTGTCCTCCTTCAAAGCCGAGAGAGAGAGAAAGCACTAGCAGCTGCCCCAGCCCCTTCTTTTACCTGCCCAATTCTCTCGGTATCTCTGCCCCTCTGAAACTCCCAGATAAGAGAAGTGCAACCAGATGCCCTGCTCTCCTGAACTTGATCACTTATTTTGTTTTCTGAAGTACCCAGTTAGTGTTTCCTAGCAATTTATGGGAAAAAATTCTATACTAAAAATAAACAAAAGGGAAGAAACCTAACCCCCAACAGGGTTACAAACCTTTTGCTAGTAAAACAAACATTTGTTGATTTCTAAACCAAACTATTTTTCTATCATAAAGGTAATACTGCATTTTGTATGTGTGTATGTAAGTGTATTAAAATAATGTTATATTTTACTTGGTAAGGAAAACAATTTAACTTCTTGTTTACAGTCTTGTTTTCTATCACCTGTTACAGAACAATGACACTGAAGATGAGGAGAGATTATGGAGAGATCTTATTATGGAGAGAGTGACAAAATCTGCTGATGCTTGTCTTACTGCTATCAATATTATGACATCACCAAATATGCCTAAAGCTGTATATATTGAAGATGTAATAGAAAGAGTTATTCAATACACAAAATTTCATTTGCAAAACACTCTCTATCCTCAGTATGATCCTGTGTATAGAGTGGATCCTCATGGTGGTTAGTATGCTAAATGTTTTGCATTTTGTTGTCATATGCATATCTTGAGGTGCAGGTATTCAAGAACGGTTTTAAGAATCTTGGATCCAGAATTCAAAGCAGTTATGAAAATATTAAATTCTTGCTTTCCAGCTGATTTTACTAAATAGTTTTTCTTTTGTAAAAAATTTCATTTACAAAGCTGTAGTCATGGACTTGTTTTGGAGACATTTTTTGAGGAAGATTATCATCTTTCTAATATCTGATGTGAAATACTGAAAAAATTAAAGATATTTTTTATTTTCTAGGTGGTGTTTTAAGTTCAAAAGCAAAACGTGCCAAGTGTTCCACCCACAAGCAAAGAGTTATAGTGATGTTATATAACAAAGTTTGTGACATTGTCAGCAGTTTGTCAGAGTTGCTAGAGATACAGCTTCTCACTGATACAACTATTCTTCAAGTAAGTTTTATTAGAAAAATTTTTGTCTGAGAATTTTTTTCTTTTTCCAGAGACTGAAAAGTGTAATTGTCTCAATGACATGAAATATGAAACCAGTACAAACTTTTGAATGATTAACAGCAGTGACTGATTTGTTCTGTAGTAATGTTCACATCTTAAATAGCTTTTATTGCACACTTAAGAAAAGTTGAATCTGATTGTATTAAAATATCCTTTAATAACTATTTGTAAACCATATGAATGAATACATGTTGTTGAATACCTTACCTGATGAATGAATAATCTACTTGTGAAAATGCATAAATATCAGTTTAATAGTCAAATATACTTACAATAACTTCTTTCTGTTGATAGATATCATCTATGGGAATAACACCTTTCTTTGTAGAAAATGTCAGTGAACTACAGCTATGTGCCATCAAATTAGTGACTGCAGTAAGTAATTTTTAATTTGCAGTAGTTTCATGTTCTTCTGAGAGTTATTAGGGCGTTTACATAGGCTATATTTTTGCTGGTAGAGAATTGGAGCTCAGAACTAATTTTATTCTTGCATGTTTTTACAGTTTGGTATCAAAATCTAGGAACAATATTAAAGCTACTTGAGCTCCTCCCATTTGCAGAGTACTCTATAGGAAGAAATAGCCTACATAAGCCAAGGAATTTACTTAATTTTGGTTATGCTGTTTAAAGTGTAAACACAAACCCCTTCCTCTTACCTGTTCTTTCTCATCTTAAGAAATCTTAACAGTGTGATTTTTCTTACCTCCTTTGTTGAGATTAGTTTATGCAATGGTATAAGCCATAGAACTAGTAGGATAGTTCTATATAATATATAATAGAACTACATAATAGAACGAGTGCTTTTCCTCAGAAGAGGTGGCTATGTGAAAAATTCATGGAACAGATAAAATATTTTTTCAGGAAAACTGCAGTGCAACACAGATGTTGTTTGTTCAAGTGAAAGTTTTTCATCTTTGTAAGGATTAGGTACTCCAGTATTTATAAAAGTAATTCTGCCTGAAGAAAAGGAGAGGCAAACTCTACAATCCTGACCCCATAAATTGAATTAATATTTCATGTCAGGCAAACATCAAAGCTTAGTTTTCTCAAATGTGCTCTAAAACTATACATGTGTTCACATTTAATGTATGTTACCACAGACTTTTGCTCTATACTGGAGTCTGATAGCTTAGCCTTACACTGTTTGACTTTCAGTGTATTGTAGTATTGGCAACAAAATTTAAAACACATTATATTTTTAAGAGCTATTACACATTTATGCTATTTGAAGATTTAAAAAGCTATATTTGAAAAGGGTTTTATGTATTTTATAAAGAAATGCTTGCTTTGAAAAAACAAAGCAATGCATTTAAAGCAAGGTATGCATTAAATATAATTTAAATGTCATGTAAAGAGTATTTTTCTATATATAATTTTTAAAATCTATTTAACAAGTGATATTTTATGTAACAACAAATAGTTTTTTAACAATTCTGTTACTGTTAAATAGGTGTTCTCCAGGTATGAAAAACATAGACAGCTAATACTAGAAGAAATTTTCACTTCTCTCGCAAGACTACCAACCAGCAAGAGGAGTTTGAGAAATTTCAGGTAAATTCTGACAGATTGATAATTTGTAGACAGCAACATTTACAGTTTTTTAGATGTAGGATTTTAGGCTTCAGTGTTAACTTGTTCTTTAAAAATCTGTGACTCCATGAGCTATGTTTTGTTAGAGGTTGATATTTCAAAACCTCTACAGTGAGAGCAGAATTGTCTGACAAATGTATTTTGTAATAATCACTTTCTTATGCCATCATATTTATGCCTGCTTCCAAAATGTCTTGGTTTGAAAGACAGGTGTCTGCCATGGAGGGTGGGAACCTCCCTTGGAATGGAAAATATTACTCCCTTCTCTCCAAATTATTATAACTTTGAAATTAGGGGCTTTCAGGCAAAGATATTGGAAAAGGAATAACAGATCTTTACTAGTATGTATATGTATAACAAGGCAAACAAACAATAACAGTGGTAACAACAACAAACAAGAACAGAAAACCCTATAAACTGTCTCTTCCCTGCTCTTTAAACAATTTCCCCTTTGGTGTAGTGTTGGTCACAGCCGGCAGGGGTGCTGGTGGCTCCCGGTGGGCAGGGCAGGTGTGATGATTCCCCCGCGGCTGCAGGGGACGCTGTGGTGCGAGCTTGGAGACCACACGGGTAATGGCAGCTTGACCGAGACAGGAAGGGATGGGAAAGGGGCTTGCTTTACAAACCCCCAGGAGCAGCCAGTCCCAGTGCCCCAGCAGGACTCTCTTGGAAGTAGCAAGTTGGCATGGCAGGAACAAGCAAAATCCCGGGGTGGTAGATGAGATGTATCAGAAACTCTGCAGCTGTAGCTGGGAACGCGGGACGTCTTGGCAGGCAGGGGATACAGGGGCTACAGTGTAGCAAAAACCTGGAGCAGTGGCAAAGATACGTCAGGGGGCTGGGCAGCAACCGCCCCGCTCCTGAGCACAGCAGGCTCCCTTGGGGGGGAAAGGGGCTTGGGGATCCCAGGTTTTCCCCTAAGACACCCGAGCAGATGGTTAGGGGTCCTTTGTTTGGTGAAGTAGAGTGTTAATGAGGTCCTAGTGCAACGGCCACTCTTATGAGCAGAGGTCCACTCAGTAGAAGAAAGGCAGAGAGAGACGGAGCCCCGCAGTGGTGATGAATTCTCCTCACAGCAACAGCAGCCTCTCCCCCCGCCAATGCCGAGAGCACAAGAGAGCTAGGGGCTGCACCCAATCCCTTTTTCCCAGCCCGATTCGATTCTCGAAGTATTTCTCCCCTAGCCAGAGAAACCCCCAGGTAAAATGAGAGAGTCACCAGCTGCACCCCTCCCTTGATCTGTGGCCACTTCTTTTGTCTCTCTTAAGTACATAGTCGTTATTGTCTCCTAGCAACAGACATGGGGAAAACTTCTTTTCGTGAAAGAAAGGATCCTAAACCCCAACACAAACTAACTGCAATATCTTATCTGTCTCACTAAGTATGTAAATGACTGTAATGTTATTATGAATTCAAACGTTTTTTCTTGGAAAATTCTTTGGTTCTGTTTATATGGATTTTATATAATGTCATTGTTAAAGCCTAATAGGAAAATTCTGGCTCAATTTCTTTGAGGATATGCTTAGAGCACTCTTTCCATGAAATCAATCTAATACTCCTTTTGAAATAAATGGGCAGGAGAT
>NW_024524755.1:0-1823 GCF_017590135.1 Pyrgilauda ruficollis | reverse complement strand
GACACTACGGAACCTCATGGAACCAAGAATCACTTGTGACAATGCAGGTCCCAGGACACCATGGTGACTCTACGGAACCTCATGGAACCAAGGGGCCATGGTGACACTGTGGAGCCCCATGGAACTGAGGAGTCTGTTTTGGCTGATAGGCAAGATGTCTTCACACATTATTCTATGGGTGAATGTAGGGGTGTTAACATCTTTGAAATGGGTCTTAATGTCTCTACTAACTGCAAGCAACAGTTTAATTAGAGAGCCCAGACAGCTGGGGTCCTGAAACAGAAGAGGGTCTGCACATGCCTGAACTTCTGAACTTTGGGTTAAAATGACAGGTTGAAGAGGGGAATATGGAGTTGGGGGTTCAGGAAGGCTGTACCTTTCCAGTACCTCAGCCAATGGGGAAAGGAAGAGGGTAGCTGTCACTGTAGGACCCGAAATAACATGACGTGGACACGCTGCTCTAAAAGGTAAAAAGAGACATTTTAATTTCTGACTCCAACATTTATAGATTTCCAAAAGTGACAGTGGATTGGAGGGTGAAAGTGCCACCTCTCCAATGACACTGGACAAACCAACAGTCCATCAAATTTCTCCTCCTCCATAAGAGAATGCAAAATAATAAGTTATTTACATAAAGTATGTGAGAAAAGTTCATTACAGCAATGTAAACATCAGAAAGCTTAAAAAATCAGGGCAACATGCAACATGCGGCCAGAAGATTAGGATAAAAGGAGGCTGCATCCTCTGAAACCTCGAGAGGGAAAAGTCCGTGGGTGTGTGCCCTGGTGGATTCTCTCCCTTTATTCAAATCAAGTTGAGGTACTCCTCTGTCTTCTTTATGGACACTGGTTTTCATGTTGTGATTTTCTGTACCTAAAACTCTGGAATGTCATGGAACCAAGAAACCATTGTGACACATCAAGGCCCCGTTGGAACAAAGAAACCATTGTTGACAGTACAGAAACTCGAGGAACCAAGGGGCCATTGTGACAATGCAGATCCAAGGACACCATGGTGACTATGGAACCTCATGGAAGCAAAGAGATCATTGTGACACTGTGGTACCTCATGGAAAGAAGGAGACCATTGTGAAACTCAGGACCACTGTGGAACCATAGGTCAAGGATGAAGCTGTGGAGCCCATGGAATCAAGGGGCCATTGTGACATAGCGGGGCTGCATGGGGCCGAGGGCCCATGGTGACATTGGAAAGCCTCGTGGAAGCACAGGGCCATTGTGACACTGTAGTGTCCCACGAAACAAAGGGAACATGGAACAGGTCTGGCTGGCTGGGCCTCCTGGGGACCACCTGACAGGTCCAGCTGACCTTGGCATGTCAAGGGCTGCTTCTCATCAGCTCCTGGAGCACTGGGGCTCCATGATTTCCTTCTTATGGAAAAGAACTGTCCCTCTTTTCAGATGCCCATTGCCAAAATTGGTACTCTCCTGAAAAAAATTTCTTCTGTGCAAGGGTATCTCCCTAAACAAAATCTGCCAGCTCTGGCTGGCCTTGGCCTCTGGTGGTCACCTCTCATCTGACTTTGAAACACTAGGGCTCTGTTCCTTCATTCCTATGGAAAAGAACACGATTTCATGTCCAGGGGCCGTGGCCAGAATTAGAATTTTGCCTCCCAGATTCCATATATCCAAGGATTGCTCCCAGACAAAAGTAGCCAGGACAGACAGGTCAGGCTGGCCCTGTCCTCTGGTGATTTTCTTAGACACTGAGCTGAATATTTTCATTTGAAAACACCTTGGAGAGGGTGCAGAGATCTCCCAAGGAGGGATTTTGAGGCCTCAGGCACATGACCACTACATATGGAC
>NW_024524754.1:0-1823 GCF_017590135.1 Pyrgilauda ruficollis | reverse complement strand
TATATATATATATATATATGCATACAGACAAAAAAATGAAGTCCGTGCACATTTATCTCAGGTAATATTTACAATCCAATGACATTTATATAATACATGCATACTTTATGTAACATTTAAATTTCATATACACACATATGTTTTTACAGGGCATTAGCATGACTCTTAGCATGGCACGTTGTCCCTCAGTGAGGAATTAGTATTTTCTACTTTCCCCCCTTGTTAATTTTTCCTGGCAACCTACAAGAAATCAGCTTCATCAATAACTGATTTTGGCTGCTGTGCACCTATAAACGAGTAGCATTTATTGCCACATTGCTGCTCTCAAAACGTGGCCACACGATTGTGCTCCTTTGTTTAAAGTCCTCCTCTAAAACATTCTCTGCAAGGGCTGTGTAGGAGGCTTTGCAGCAGGGAGGTTTGAAATGGTTTTTCTGAAAACTGTTTTGAAGAGCCTGTCCTTTTCAAGGTCTTGGCCAGCTGCACAGCTATTTTCCTCTCTTCGTTTTCTTTACACCTGCAGCACTGAATAATAGTTGTTATTTAATATTTTAGATATAAAATATATAGGTGAATCTCTACCATATACTTCCCTCTCTAGCAGGCTTTACTGGGCACTGAGGCACTTCCTGAGATTCTCCTTTTGCCAGGACTGTACCTAGTCCCTTACAGACCAGCCAGTTTTGGGATCATTTTTACTGCCATTACACTCATGGTGCAGTCCTTGTGCTTCATATTGTCCCCGAGGTGTCAGTGGGAATCTCATATTTATGGAGAAGATTGACACCACCCATGTCAGGACCTTGTGTCCTGCTCATCTGTGACACCAAACAGCCACACAAGGTATTTCCAGGAGCATTGAGCAGATGGCATCAGCACAGGCACCAGTCTCCCAGCAGAAAATTCCCTTCAGTTTTGATCAGAGCCATGAAATGGACAGCCAAACCCCCCACTGGTTCTGCTGGGGCACAATAAATTTCACATCAAGACAGGGGCAGCCTTAAAGTTTTTGCGTACATTGAGATGCACATGAATAATTGGATACTTTTCCTTGCTCCGAGGGACTATGAACCATAAAGAACTTCAAGAAATATAAATTTCTTAGTATATTAAAAAGTTCAGACTGTGGAAAGAAGACATTTCTGAGAAACAGATTTTAGTCTTTGAAATAATTAGACTGAGCTGAGCAGATTTTTGGCATTATTTGTAAGCCAGTCATTGTTCAGCCTTTGTACTTAGAAGAGCAATTATGACTCCTTTGGAAACATCCTTAGTTGAACTCTTAAAATAATAAAAACACTCCCCCATAAGACCACATCAACATATGGTTTTCGTAATGACAGCACAAACAAATCACCCACTCATCAAACATTTAGGAAGAAGACAGGAACAAATAGAACAAACAAATTTTCTAAAGGTTACTTACTGGTCCTGATCAATCAGAAGGGAAAAAAGAAAAGCTGAACTGAATGCAAAAATTGCCTATGGGATCTAGAATGCACATAAAATATGCAAAATATAAATAAGCAAAACCATAAAACAAACACTGCAAAACAAAGTTTATAGACAATGTGCTGTGAAGTTGTATTTCACAAATATTGAGCTGCTGATGCCCAGCTTTATCATTCCCTCACCAGTTTACTTTTTAACTTCAGTGATACGTCATGAGTAAGTAAGAAGAAATACGTCTACACTAGTGATCATTATCAGAACATCCTTCCTGGTTTCACTACCTTCCTGGTAACTCCAGGGTGAGGATCACAGAATTAGTGAGACTGGAAAAGATCTCTGAGATAATTGAGTCCAACCTTTGACCCATCACC
>NW_024524753.1:0-1824 GCF_017590135.1 Pyrgilauda ruficollis | reverse complement strand
TTGGGAGATTTTGGGAGATTTTGGGGTATTTAGGAACCCTTTTGGGGGGATTGGGGCCATTTTGGGGTGGGTTTTGGGCTATTTTTGGGTCATTTTGTGTCCTCACCTGTGTTTTTGGGGCGCCCTGGCCGTTCTGGGCTATTCTGGGGTGGTTTTTGGGATATTTTTGGGCTATTTTTGGGTCATTTTGTGTCCTCACCTGTGTTTTTGGGGCGCCCTGGCCGTTCTGGGCTATTCTGGGGTGGTTTTTGGGATATTTTTGGGCTATTTTTAGGTTATTTTGGGGATGTTTTTGGATATTTTATGGCTATTTTTGGGGTCTCACCTGTGTTTTGGGGCTCCCTAGCCCTTGTGAGTTATTCTGGGATGGTTTTTGGGTTATTTTTGGGATATTTTTGGGTTATTTTTGGGCTATTTTTGTCTGTTTTTGGCTATTTTGTGGCTATTTTTGGGGTCTCACCTGTGTTTTCGGGGCGCCCTGGCGGTTCTGGGGTGGGTTTTGGGTTATTTTCGGGTTATTTTGGGCTATTTTGGTTATTTCGGGGTCTCACCTGTGTTTTCGGGGCACCCTGGCAATTGTGAGCTATTCTGACCTGGTTTTTGTATTATTTTTGGGTTGTTTTTGGTTATTTTTCAGATAATTTTGGCTATTTTGGGATATTTTTGGCTATTTTGGGTTATTTTTGGATATTTTATGGCTATTTTTGGGGTCTCACCTGTGTTTTGGGGCGCCCTAGCCCTTGTGAGCTATTCTGGGATGGTTTTTGAGCTATTTTGGGGTTACTTTTGGATATTTTTGTCTATTTTTGTGCTATTTTGGGGTCTCACCTGCGTTTTCGGGGTGCCCTGGCCGTTGTGGGCTATTCTGGGGTGGGTTTTGGGTTATTTTGGGGTTATTTTTGTATATTTTTGTCTATTTTTGTCGATTTTTGGCTATTTTTGGGGTCTCACCTGTGTTTTCAGGGCGCCCTGGCCGTTCTGTGCTATTCTGGGTTGGTTTTGGGGCTATTTTGGGGCTATTTTGGGATATTTTTGGCTATTTTGGGTTATTTTTGTCTATTTTGGGCTATTTTGGGGTCTCACCTGCGTTTTCGGGGTGCCCTGGCGGTTCTGGGCTATTCTGGGGTGGGTTTTGGGTTATTTTTGGGATATTTTTGTCTATTTTTGTCGATTTTTGGCTATTTTTGGGGTCTCACCTGTGTTTTCGGGGCACCCTGGCCATTGTGAGCTATTCTGACCTGGTTTTTGTATTATTTTTGGGTTGTTTTTGGTTATTTTTCAGATAATTTTGGCTATTTTGGGATATTTTTGGCTATTTTGGGTTATTTTTGGATATTTTATGGCTATTTTTGGGGTCTCACCTGTGTTTTGGGGCGCCCTAGCCCTTGTGAGCTATTCTGGGATGGTTTTTGAGCTATTTTGGGGTTACTTTTGGATATTTTTGTCTATTTTTGTGCTATTTTGGGGTCTCACCTGCGTTTTCGGGGCGCCCTGGCGGTTCTGGGCTATTCTGGGGTGGTTTTGGGTTATTTTTGGGGTATTTCGGGTTATTTTTGTCTATTTTGGGTTATTTCGGGGTCTCACCTGTGTTTTCGGGGCGCCCTGGCGGTTTTGGGCTATTCTGGGCTGGTTTTGGGTTATGTTTGGGTTATTTCGGGGTCTCACCTGTGTTTTCGGGGCGCCCTGGCGGTTTTGGGCTATTCTGGGCTGGTTTTGGGTTATGTTTGGGTTATTTCGGGGTCTCACCTGTGTTTTCGGGGCGCCCTGGCGGTTCTGGGCTATTCTGGGTTGGTTTTGGGGTTATTTTTGTCTATTTTGGGCTAT
>NW_024524752.1:0-1825 GCF_017590135.1 Pyrgilauda ruficollis | reverse complement strand
AAAAAATGGGATTTTTAGAGGGGAAATCAAAGGGATTTTTTGCGGAAAAAAGGGGAATTTTTGGGGAAAAAAGAGGAATTTTTGGGGAAAAAAGAGGAATTTTTTTGGGAAAAAAAGAGGAATTTTGGGGAGGGGGGAAGGGATTTTTAGAGGGGAAATAAAAGGGATTTTTGGGGGAAAAAAAGGAATTTTGGGAAAAAAAAAGAGGAATTTGGGGTAAAGAGGAATTTTGGGGAAAAAAGAGGAATTTGGGGGGAAAAAATGGGATTTTTAGAGGGGAAATAAAAGGGATTTTTGGGGGAAAAAAGGGGAATTTTTGGGGAAAAAAGAGGAATTTTGGGGGGAAAAAGGAATTTTTTGGGGAAAAAAAGAGGAATTTTGGGAAAAAAAATGGGATTTTTAGAGGGGAAATAAAAGGGATTTTTGGGGGAAAAAAGGGGAATTTTTGGGGAAAAAAGAGGAATTTTGGGGAAAAAAAGAGGAATTTTGGGGAAAAAAAGAGGAATTTTGGGAAAAAAGGAATTTTTGGGAAAAAAGAGGAATTTTGGGGGGAAAAAGAGGAATTTTGGGGGAAAAATGGGATTTTTAGAGCGGAAATAAAAGGGATTTTTTGTGGAAAAAAGGGGAATTTTTGGGGAAAAAAGGAGGAATTTGGGGAAAAAAAGAGGAATTTTGGGGGGAAAAAGAGGAATTTTGGGGAAAAAAGGAGGAATTTTGGGGAAAAAAGAGGAATTTTGGGAAAAAAAAGGGATTTTTAGAGGGGAAATAAAAGGGATTTTTGGGGGAAAAAAGAGGAATTTTGGGAAAAAAAAGGGATTTTTAGAGGGGAAATAAAAGGGATTTTTGGGGGAAAAAAGAGGAATTTTGGGAAAAAAAAGGGATTTTTAGAGGGGAAATAAAAGGGATTTTTGGGGGAAAAAAGAGGAATTTTGGGAAAAAAAAGGGATTTTTAGAGGGGAAATAAAAGGGATTTTTGGGGGAAAAAAGAGGAATTTTGGGAAAAAAAAGGGATTTTTAGAGGGGAAATAAAAGGGATTTTTGGGGGAAAAAAGAGGAATTTTGGGAAAAAAAAGGGATTTTTAGAGGGGAAATAAAAGGGATTTTTGGGGAAAAAAGGAGGAATTTTGGGGGGGAAAAGGAATTTTGGGGAAAAAAGAGGAATTTTTTGGGGAAAAAAAGAGGAATTTTGGGAAAAAAGGAATTTTTGGGAAAAAAGAGGAATTTTGGGGGGAAAAAGGAATTTTTTGGGGAAAAAAAGAGGAATTTTGGGAAAAAACCCTGATTTTTAGAGGGGAAAAAAAAGGAATTTTTTGGGGAAAAAAGGAGGAATTTTGGCGGAAAAAAGAGGAATTTTGGGGAGGGGGGAAAGGATTTTTAGAGGGGAAATAAAAGGAATTTTTGGGGGGAAAAAAGAGGAATTTTGGGGAAAAAAACCCTGATTTTTAGAGGGGAAAAAAAAGGGGGTTTTGGGGAAAAAAAATGGGATTTTTAGAGCGTGAAAAAGGTTTTTTTTTGGAAAAAAGGGGTTTTTTTGAAACAAAAAAAAAGGTTTTTTGGGGAGAAAAAAGAGGTTTTAGGGGCAAAAATAAGGAGGTTTTTTTGGGGGAAAAATTGATTTTTAGAGGGGAAAAAAGGGGTTTTAAAGGGAAAAATGGTTTTTAAAAGGGTAAAAAAAGGAATTTTTGGGGAAAAAAAGGGTTTTTTTGGGAAAAAAGAGGTTTTTTGGGGGGAAAAAAAAGGGTTTTGAAAGTGTAAAAAAGCTTTGGAGAAAAGAGTTTTGGGGAAAAAGGAGTTTTTGGGGGGGAAAGGTTTTTGGGGCATTTTC
>NW_024524751.1:0-1836 GCF_017590135.1 Pyrgilauda ruficollis | reverse complement strand
CTCAGCCAAGAATTTAATCTAACAGAGGATCAGCAGGAGCCTGGTGAGACATCCCAGCCCCGCTGGGACAGCAGGGCTTGCTTTGCACATCGGCCATTCCTTGGCTGGTGCTGTTTGCAGGTAATTAAAATGGCTTAACCCTGCAGCCCCAGCAGCTGCCTGCAGCTCCTTTGTCTCTAAGCCCAAGGGACCCTGCCCTGTGTCTGCTCCAGAGATCCCCCTCTCTGCAAGGCAGGTTTGGAGGATAAAATATTTCATTACACGGGCAGAGAGTGAAGGCAGAAACTCGAATGCCTTTTTCTAAAATCGCTGCAGTGGAAAAAAGGAAGGGAGAAGAGAAAATGTAAAGAAAGAGGGGGTTTGTAGATCCTACAAGGAGAGAATTCTGGTGTTCCTCTGTCATGCCAAGTGTATCTAGAGTATTCCCAGAGCAAACAGTGCAATTACTTTGGATTCACACTTTGCCATGGAGTTGTCAGGCCCGAGGTTCCAGCTCCCAAAGGGCTCTGTGCAGACTTGCAGATGAGTTGTTGTGCTTTCCCAGGGGATGTGGGAGCTCTGAGAGGAAAGGCCACGCTGACTTTTCTGAGGACAGCTGTAAACTTCCTCTTCCTCTTGGGCTTTGTGCTGCTTCCCTGTCTGAGTCCTTCCCTTGGGGACATCCACAGCAAAATGTCCCTGTCCTTGTCTGGGTGTTTGTGGAGCCTGGATAGCCCCAGGGCTGGGAACAGCCTGGGGATCTCACGGGCTCCCTCTCAGCTCGCCCTGAGAAGAGCCTGTTATTTTCCTTTTCAGGGTTGTTGTTTCTCCCTGATGGGATCTCTCCCGAGGAAGGTGTGTCCCTCCCCTCGAGGAAGGCTCTTCCCTTCCCTTTGGGGCACATCCTTCTCATCCTCTGTGCTCTGTTTGCTGCCTCTGTTTACCTCAGAGGCAGAACCCACCTTGGCACACTTGGACTGGTCTCCTCTCCCCCTTCTTGATCTGCTGAGATCCCTGTGACTGTCACAGCCCTGGTGTTGTGACAGCATCACAAACAGGAGGCTCCCAAGCCTGCAAGAAACTTTTGGTTTATTCAACTGCCTCCTTTCAGAGTTTTTACTGACATCCAGACAATTCCTGTGACCTCCATCCTTCACTGCAAATTCAGCCTTTGAACTCTCTGAGCCCTGCACTAACAGGGGTTAATGACATTTATCTACATACTTATCTTCCTTGTCCACTGCTTCTTGTCACTCTGAAGTTACCTCCAGTAACTGGAGGGTTTGTGGCACCCAGGTGACATAAACTCTTTTTCCAAGATGGGACAATTACTGTTGAAACAGGTTCAGAATCTCCTTTTAGTCTCTTTTCCCTGTCTTCTCTTTTAATTCATTTTGCATTCATTTAATACCTACATGCTTATTTCTGGAAGTCTTCCTCCACTACTATTCTGGTCAGTTTTTTTACCAGATTGGAAATGGGACTTTTTGTCCTCTTTCCTCTTGCCATTAGCTATTTATATCCTCCCATCCATCTCTTTAGGTAGCCAAGCATCCAGCTGTGTTCTCTCTGCCACTCTGCTCCCTAAGCAACAAGTAAAGGTGGTTCTGAGCAGTTCTTAGCTCAAGCAGGGGTGACAGACAAGTGACACTGCAGCCTGGGAGCAGCCCCAGCCCGGCTGCCACGTCCAGAGGTGGTGGAGCACCGAGGGGAGCCACAGCCAGGCTGGTCCCATCCTTCTGAGGAGGAGTTCTTGTCTCCCTCCTTGGGATTCCTCCTGCACAGTTCCTCCTCCTCCTGGCACGGGAGGTCAAGGAACGGAGTCACAGCATGCTTTGGGTTGGAAGGGACCTTAAA
>NW_024524750.1:0-1827 GCF_017590135.1 Pyrgilauda ruficollis | reverse complement strand
ATTTCAATGTTGCATTTTTGTGTGTTCCAGGATATTTTAATAAACTGTCGTCGTGCTGCCACCTCTGTTGCTATCTGTCCACCCATCCCCTACTACTTGGCTGTAGGCTGTTCTGACAGCTCAGTGAGGATCTATGACAGGAGAATGCTTGGCACAAGGGCAACAGGTAAGAGCCACGCTGTGCAGTGAGCATTTCTACCCACTGGCAGTGCCCAGATCAGGTTATTTTCAAAATAGGTGGTGAATGACTCAAGTGTAACACTGCAGAAGTGTAGCTTCCTTCTCTGGGAACTATGGTTTCTAATAGTAGAGTAATTTCAGTCTAATATTTGCTAATGCAGAAATCTTCAAAGAAGTAAACCTAATCTCTTCATGCATCTCAGAATGCATTGTGTAGAAAAGGACATTTTGTAATGTCTCTTATTTTGTTTTGAAATGTGTGATTCCAGGATTCCAAAAAGCCAGGGATTGCAGCCTCCAGTGCTCCACCTGAATTTTCATTAACTTCTTGTCTTGTACTCTACCATGCTGGAACCTGCTGCTTCTTATGGGAGGAGATCTTATGAACTCCATAATATCCCACACTGTGCTTGCCTTTGTAGTGCAAAGGCACTAAATCCCTTTCTCATTTGTGTGTAGATACAGATTTGCACTATTCTTTTGTGGTTTTTGATTCTAAAAATTCTATTTGTGCCACATTTGACAGATAGCTTCCATACACATTTGACAGATAGAACAACATGTGGTGGGTGTGTGAGACGTTTTTATATCTGTGTGTGTGTTTTCATCTTTTATTTTTTTGTAATGTACATGGAATTTGTAAACAAAAATAATAAAGATTATAAAATCTGATATGTCATTCTCCAGATCAAAATTATTGCAGAAACTACAGGATACATAGCTTTTTCCCTGATTATCTTCTGTTGGATGCCAAATAAGGGGTTTATTAAAGCTTTTGAAAATTTGCAATAGTAAATGTGTAATTCTTTTCTTCCCCCTCTCTTTCCCCACTCTTTTTTCTTTTTTTAATAAAGGGAATTATGCTGGCAGGGGCACTGTCGGAATGGTGGCACGTTTTGTCCCTCCTCATCTCAACAACAAATCCTGCAGGGTAACATCCCTGTGTTACAGTGAGGATGGCCAAGAGATCCTTGTGAGCTACTCCTCAGATTACATTTACTTGTTTGATCCCAAGGATGACACAGCACGAGAACTTAAAGTCCCTTCTGCAGAAGAGAGAAGGGAAGAGGCAAGTGGTTAAGATTACCTCCTTTCATCTTTTATGTTTTATAGCTTGCAGCACACAAGAAATACCATCAGCTGTGTTCTCCTTTAATCTGAAAATAATGTTGCTGATCATAGACTGAGGTGTGACAAGTAGATTGTCACAAAAATGGTGTATTTTTAATACGTATTTGTGTATTTATTTACAATATTTTGTCACTCCGGTTTTCTTTCCTGTCTGGTTTCCCTCTCTTAGAGATGAGAAGGCATCTGATTGAGCCTTGGGTCATAAGACCAGCAAGGCTGGCAGGTCACTCTGTGTTCTGTTACTTTTAATGCCATGAGAAGCATATTCCTTGAAATCAAATATTAATACTACTTGGTAAAAGTTATCATTTCCTGGCAGATGTGAGGGAGTACAAGATGTTTAGATCAAGGAGGTGAGCCACTGTTACTGAGCAATATTAAAATTTTCAAAACTCAAGCAACTGTTATTGCTTGGGTAGTTTTATTTCAGCCTGGCTTAAAGTTGAATAGAGTAGAAGAAATATAAAGACTTCTTTTTAAATCTGCTGGTGGAGTCGTGAAAGTTAAAACTTTGAT
>NW_024524749.1:0-1753 GCF_017590135.1 Pyrgilauda ruficollis | reverse complement strand
GATACAATCCTTCATTACACACACACAAAAGAAAGGCAGGTTCAGGGAGCGCGGTGAACATGAGGGTCCCACCCTGGGCTGTGAGGGGACAGGAGGCTCCCCAAAATGGCAGGAGAAGGAGAAGGCGGTCAGGACCCTCAGGGGGTGAAGATGAGGGGACAGAAAACGAGGTGAAGATGAAGGTCCCACCCTGGGCTGTGAGGGCACAAGAGGGGCCCCATGATGGGAGAAAGAGGAAGAGGAGGGTCCTTCACTGGGAGGTGACACAGGAAGGTCCCACCCCATCCCTGAGGGTCCCCAAAATGGCGGGAAGAGCTGAAACAGTACCCAGCCCTGAGGGGGTGAACATGAGGGTCCCACCCCATCCCTGAGGGTCCCCAAAATGGAGGAAAGAGCTGAAGCACGACCTAACCCTCATTGCCCCAAGCGCCGCCATTAGCGCCCCTCACTCACCCTGGCGCCCCACGATCTCGGCCACATGCTCGGAGCTGGGCACGGCCACGCACTCGGTGGTGTTGACGCTTTTCCTCCGGAGCAGCGCCGCCTGCTCGCCTCCCACAGCCCCGACATCGCCGTAGCTCTGCGGCAGCATCGCCGCCATCATCCCCCGGCCTCCCCCAACATCGAGACCGCGCGGTTGCAACGGCGGCAACAACAGCGCGGCTTCCTCGTCCTCATCTTCCCTCAGCTCCGTCTCGCCGCCATCATCATCCTCCTCCTCCTCCTCCTCCGCGCCGGGGTGGGGGAGGCCGAGTCCTTGCAGGCGCTGCTGGAGGAGAAGCAGCTCCGGCTCGGCGGCCTCGTTGGCCTCGGCGTCTCCGCTCGGCATGGCGGTCGCGGCTACGAGAGCGGAGACGCCATGGCCGGGGCTGAGCGGCGGGAACGAGGCTCAGCGCGGCGCGGCGGCCATGGCGGCGGAAGGGGAGGGGGAAGGAGAAGCGTGATTGGCTGAGGAAAGGAGGGGCGGGGTTTGGCGGTGATTGACAGGGTACGCCCCGCGTTTTGTGCTGTTTCATTGGGTGGTTAGGGAGGGGCGGGCTGTCAATCAATCGTAAGCCACGCCACGCCCTCGCTGCTACATCATTGGATGAGCCAGATAAGGGGCGTGGCTTCGGGGTGATTGACAGGTGAGACGTGAGGGAGAAGGATTTTTGGGGGGATTTTAATCCGATTTTTGGGATTTTAATCCCAATTTTTTTGGGATTTCAATCCTCATCTCTTTTACGATCGCTATCGCGGTTGGAATCTCAAAAATCTGGGTGGGAATCCCTTCAAAAATGAAAAAAATTTGGGTGAGAATCCTCCAAAAAAGCAGGATTGGAAGCAAAAAAAAAATTGGATCCCAAAACTAAAATCAGGATGGAAGTCCTCAAAAAAAATCAGGACTAAATCCTTAAAATTTGGGTTATTTTCTCCAAAATGGCCCAAAACACCCCAAAAAATCCCAAAGTGATTCAAAAGAGTCAAAAAAGGGCCCAAAAGAGCCCAAAAAACCCCTAAAAAATGCCCCAAAAATGGTTAAAAATGCCTCAAAAAAAACCCAAAAATGCCCTTTAAAAGCCAAAAAAATGCCCCAAAAATGCCCCAAAAATTCCACAAAATTCCCCAAAAAATTCCGCCCAAAAATAAAAAAAAATTCCCAAAAATCCCCCAGAAATTCCTAAAAAATAATTAAAAAAACCCAAAAAAATCCCCCAGAAAATAAAAAAAATCCCCAAAATATCCTTAAAAATATTTTTAAATCCCAAAAAAT
>NW_024524748.1:0-1828 GCF_017590135.1 Pyrgilauda ruficollis | reverse complement strand
CTTCTCTGTGGGGTGAGGACCTGGCCTCTCCTGGGTTAGTGCAAGGACCAGACGGAGCAGTTGTTAGCAGCACCCACTGCAGATCTGAACACAAAGCTGAGGAGCGAAGTTGCAGAAACACACAAGTTCAGCTACTTCCACAGATCAGTTCATGATCTGGCCCATCTCAAGCCTATTGTGGCAATTCCTAAGGAATCCACCTGAGCACTATCCACAGCCTCTTCCAGAAGGAATCCTGAGACCATGGTCCAGTGGCTCCAGCAGATGACAAAGCCACATTTCCTGAGAAAGCCTTTCCCAGTGGGAATGGGAATTGCACTCAAATTTAAGTCAGAACCCTTTCAGGCCAGCACAGCACTTGGTTACACATGCAGACCACAAGGACCTAGAGTTAGAGGATGGCATGCTGGGGCTCCTTGGGCAGATCTGTAGAAGTAACCTGGACGGCACAGCGCCGTCAATTCTCCAACTACAGAAACCACAGCAAACCAAGCAAGCACTGGCGGTCCAGCCTGCTGAAGCGAGAGGCGAACGCCAGCCAGCTCATATTTACATGGAAGTCATGTCATTCAGGGCGTGGTCCAGTTCCTCACTAATTGCTTTGTACTTCAGTTTCTGGGCATAGAGCTCATCTAGAAGAGGTTTAGGAGGAGAACAAAAGGAAAACAATGAGGGAAGGCAAAGAGTTCTTCCAACACTCCGGGGCGGGAAAAGCAGGATGGTTGGTGTACATGAACAGAAGAAAATGAAGTTAGATGTGGAGCCATCATGACTCCATGTTCATCCCCAACAATGAATAGGAGGGTTCCAGCAGCCTGAGGACCAACTGACCCACAAGTGCCTTCCAGGATTACAATCCAGCTCCGAGGGCAGCAGAGCCAAGCACTCAACCACATCACCTTGTGAAAACAAGCTGTCCAGCTAGGTCAGCAGGAACCAGTGTCAGGAGGAGCAGCAGGGAAAGGCAACTCCATCCACTTTGGGAGAAGCTTGTTACAGCTAAGGAGAGCACTGATAATCGAGGTGCTTTGTTCTCACCTGTGTCTCAATGCAAAGACTGGCTTGGGAGAAGTCAGTCATGTAATAGAGCTGGGCATCAGAGGAAATTCCATCCTGCAGGATGCAGTGAGGTGGGGGAGCAGACTGGCCACACCAGTGTTCTCCATCAGATAATGGAGTAGACAGGCAGCTCTCTGCCTCCAGGGAGGGGTGGGCCTGGAACTGTGCTGACACATCCCTGAGCCCTGCAGAGCTGGCACAGACAGCTCCAGCTCTGGCTGCCTGGGCTGTAGTACAGCTGGGTATGCTGCTAACAGCCTCACAGAGCCTGGGGAACTTTGTCAGTTGTCATGAACTAGGTCACTTTAGCAGCAAGGCTGTAGACCAGAGACAACTCTCAATCAACAGGTTTCAAGGGGAGCATGCAGGGATTTGGAGGACCTTTTGCAGTTCCAAATAAAAGCTTGTCCTGGACCATGAGGTGGCTCAGATTGCTGCTTGGCTGCTGTTCTGGAACAGCTCAGCTGACACCATTGCTATTTCTAGATAATAAACCTCAAGAGTGACTCCAGACTGTAGGATAATGCTTTGTATCTCCAAGAGCTGGCACTAAAAGACCACAAAGGCACACCTGTGGTCAAGGTAGGAGACCTGTAAGGGTTTTGGTTTACCACCACCACCACTCCAGCCACAGCAATCCACAAAAGAATCTGGCCACAGTCCCAGATTTAAGGGAGGCAGCTGAAACCTTCTCCTTCTGTGGCTTGGGGCAAGGTTCTGCAACGGCTGGCCTCAAGAGTGTTCCTGAAGGACTGTGTGAAGCAATCGG
>NW_024524747.1:0-1839 GCF_017590135.1 Pyrgilauda ruficollis | reverse complement strand
AGGGTTCTTACCAGCCATAGGGGAAGAGTGTGCTCCCAAACCTGTCTTCTGCTCTCAGAGAGGATGAAGCGATGCCTTCCCTTCATTTCTCCTGGTCTACAGGCCCGCTATAGTGGTTGTGCACACAGAAGTGAGAATACTCTGTTCAACATGTCAGAAGACAGTGCATCCATTATCTTTTTGTGAAGCATTAAGTGTAGTAAAAGTAATGATACTTGTTCTCGCTACTTTTTTTTTATTACTTCACTATTAATTTCTTGAATGCACTTCAAATTATTTCATTCCAGGAGCATGTCCAGATAAAATATGCTCACCTATTTTCAGGTATTTCAGCAATATTCAGTGTGTGTGTAGTTCTCCTTAACATGACATCTCACTTTCACTCCTAGTGGCCTACTCAGCAATCTTCTTCTTTGAAAATATTTTAATGAGCTTTGGAAACTTTCCTGTAGTCCTAGAAATCCTGATAACAGCACTTGGCTTCATGTGAAAAAGGAATTTCAGCAAACCTATGGGACTATTCAAAAGTTTAAGGTAGAGTAAATCTGTAGGATCAGAACCTAAATTTCTGCAGGATCCATGGAGATCACTGTGATGCACATGAGAAGAGAGTGAAATGATTTTTTAGATCCCTTGTAACAAATCCTTGAGAAAGACTATTACCTAGAGAACATTTACATCTCATTTTTGGCTAGTAATCGGTTTCCTTCTTGGGACCTGCACCTGCAATGAGTAATATTTTTGGGATTTTAAGGGCTCTAAATCACAGAGAGAAAAGGCAGTGAGATGACTATTATTTCCTCTGGATAACTACATACCATTAAGTTCCCTTATAATTACAGCTGTTTCTTGCATCCCAGGGTGGAGCTGTTTTACTCTGTGATATATATGAATACTGTTCAGTGATGATTCTGACTCTTTAAGTGTTTTCATCTCTTGAAATCTACTTATGTTAATTTTTGCAGATCTTCATGCTTTTGCCACAAAGAGGAAAAAAACCAAAAAACTAAATCAAGTTCGCCACCAAACTACAGGCAAAAATTTAAAAAGAATTATTTATTTTGTATATATTTATGAATAAATGTATTCCTTTGCTATTACTGCAGTCTTAGAGCTATGATGAAGCAACATGGCTAATGCAGAGTGGACTTAAAATACATACAGAAATAATGGCAAATGAAAGTTTTGACTTAAAAAAGCAACACATTTTTTAGTGATTTTAAGCCCAAGGTGTCTGGAACAATATCTCTGGTTTTGACTAGGGTAGGTTGAACCACTGCTATGATTCATCGTGGCAATTCTCAGTTGATTTTCTACATTGAATGGGGATTCCCACTGAATAAGGGTAATTCTAAAAGAGTGTTTGAAAGTGAATTTCTGCATCTCAGCAGATTTCTGATCTCAGCCAGTTGTGAAGATCAGGACTTTATCATCCTACATGTGCATCTGCTGATGTGTTCACTCTGACACTCACTCACGTTCCCTCTACCTAAACCTGGGCGGGGGGAGGGGGGGGCACTGAACTGTGGAGGGGCATGGTACCTTTTCCATGTAATTATTGACTTACTTTCATACTGTTTTCCTCATTGTCCATACCTTCTTTTCCTTTTCAAAAAAATCTTCATCAGAAACAATAAAGAAAAACTCTTTTCCATCTCACCCTCTTGGCTTCCTGAGTTTTTTATCCAAGACACTTTCAGTCATTTACCAGCAGTCCTGGTTAACCCAGAAAGGTCTCAGTTGACTGGAAACTGGCAAATATGTCACTTTTCGATAAGAAGGGCTAGAAGGTGTACAGGGGCAACTACAGGGTTGTCAGCCTGACCTCAGTGCTGGGGA
>NW_024524746.1:0-1831 GCF_017590135.1 Pyrgilauda ruficollis | reverse complement strand
GCAGAACTCATTAATTAGGGCAGGAATCGGTGTGATTAATTAGGGGAGGGGTCTTCAATCCCAAGAATTCCATTTTTCAGGTCCAATTTTGGCGTTTTTTGCCCATTTCAGACCCATTTTTTTTGGTAAATTCCACCCTGAGGGGATGAATTTCAGATTAATTAGGGCAGAACTCATTAATTAGGGCAGGAATCGGTGTGATTAATTAGGGGAGGGGTCTTCAATCCCAAGAATCCCACTTTTCAGGTCGAATTTTGGCGTTTTTTGCCCATTTTGACCCCGTTTTTTTTGGTAAAACCGCCTAAATTCCATCCTGAGGGGGTGCATTTCAGGTTAATTAGGGCAGAACTCATTAATTAGGGCAGGAATCGGTGTGATTAATTAGGGGAGGGGTCTTCAATCCCAAGAATCCCACTTTTCAGGTCGAATTTTGGCGTTTTTTGCCCATTTTGACCCCGTTTTTTTTGGTAAAACCGCCTAAATTCCATCCTGAGGGGGTGCATTTCAGGTTAATTAGGGCAGAACTCATTAATTAGGGCAGGAATCGGTGTGATTAATTAGGGGAGGGGTCTTCAATCCCAAGAATCCCACTTTTCAGGTCGAATTTTGGCGTTTTTTGCCCATTTTGACCCCGTTTTTTTTGGTAAAACCGCCTAAATTCCATCCTGAGGGGGTGCATTTCAGGTTAATTAGGGCAGAACTCATTAATTAGGGCAGGAATCGGTGTGATTAATTAGGGGAGGGGTCTTCAATCCCAAGAATCCCACTTTTCAGGTCGAATTTTGGCGTTTTTTGCCCATTTTGACCCCGTTTTTTTTGGTAAAACCGCCTAAATTCCATCCTGAGGGGGTGCATTTCAGGTTAATTAGGGCAGAACTCATTAATTAGGGCAGGAATCGGTGTGATTAATTAGGGGAGGGGTCTTCAATCCCAAGAATCCCACTTTTCAGGTCGAATTTTGGCGTTTTTTGCCCATTTTGACCCCGTTTTTTTTGGTAAAACCGCCTAAATTCCATCCTGAGGGGGTGCATTTCAGGTTAATTAGGGCAGAACTCATTAATTAGGGCAGGAATCGGTGTGATTAATTAGGGGAGGGGTCTTCAATCCCAAGAATCCCACTTTTCAGGTCGAATTTTGGCGTTTTTTGCCCATTTTGACCCCGTTTTTTTTGGTAAAACCGCCTAAATTCCATCCTGAGGGGGTGCATTTCAGGTTAATTAGGGCAGAACTCATTAATTAGGGCAGGAATCGGTGTGATTAATTAGGGGAGGGGTCTTCAATCCCAAGAATCCCACTTTTCAGGTCGAATTTTGGCGTTTTTTGCCCATTTTGACCCCGTTTTTTTTGGTAAAACCGCCTAAATTCCATCCTGAGGGGGTGCATTTCAGGTTAATTAGGGCAGAACTCATTAATTAGGGCAGGAATCGGTGTGATTAATTAGGGGAGGGGTCTTCAATCCCAAGAATCCCATTTTTCAGGTCAAATTTTGGCATTTTTTGCCCATTTCAGACCCATTTTTTTTGGTAAAACCGCCTAAATTCCATCCTGAGGTGATGAATTTCAGGTTAATTAGTGCGGGGGCTCGTTAATGAGTTAATTAGGGGGGTTTCTCACCGTGGTGGGGCAGCAGAGCCCGGCAGCCGACGCAGCTGCTGCGCTTGGAGGTGAAGGCGCAGAGACCCCCGGAGCGGGCGGTCAGGAGGGTCTTGCAGCGAGTGTGCTCCCCCTCTGGGGGGAAATTTGGGGTCAAAAACCCAAAAAAACCCAAAAAATCCACCCCAAAAATCCACAAAAAAAGCCCTCAAAAATTCCCACCAAAAAAACCCCAAAA
>NW_024524745.1:28485-123811 GCF_017590135.1 Pyrgilauda ruficollis | reverse complement strand
CCCAATTAATAGAATAATAATTATATTGCTGCTAATATCAATACTTATAATACTAATGCTAATATCAATACCAACACTAACACTATTAATTCTACTAATATTATTAATAATAATATTATTACCTATGCGACACCAACTTTATCTCACCCCAATTAATAGAATAATATTATTACTACTGATACCAATACTAATAATACTAATGCTGATATTAATACCAACACTATTCTACTAATAATATTAATAGTAATAATAATATCATTACATAAATGACACCAAGTCTATGTGACCTCTATTAATACCCCAATTAAAAAAATAAAAATATTACTACTGATACCAATACTAATAATACTAATGCTAATATTAATACCAACGCTAATACTACTAGCACTAATACCACTAATATTAATAATATTAATATTATTACTACAGGACACCAACTCTACAAAGCCCAATTAGTTACCCCAATTAATATAATAATTATATTACTGCAAATATCAATACTAACGATGCTAATGCTAATATTAATACCAACAATAATACTACTATTATTAATAATAACATTATTACCTAAGTGACACCAACTTTATCTCACCCCTATTAATTACCCCAATTAATAGAATAATAATATTACTGCTAACACGAATACTAATAATACTAATGCTATTATTAATGCTGACACTAATACTACTAATATTGATAATATTAATATTATTACCTACATGGCACCAACTCTATCTGACCCCTATTAATTAACCCAATTAATATAATAATACTAATACCAATACTAATACTACTAATGCTAATATTAATACCAACACGAATACTGCTAATATTATTAATAATAACATTATTACCTACACGATGCCAAGCCTATCTGGCTGCTATTAATTACCCCAATTAATAGACTTATAATATCACTACTAATACCAATATTAATACTAATACCAATATTAATACTACTAATGCTAATATAAATACCAACACTAATACTACTAATATTATTAATAATAACATTATTACCTACAGGACGCCAAGCCTATCTGGCTGCTATTAATTACCCCAATTAATAGACTTATCACTACTCATGCCAATACTAATACTACTAATGCTAATATTAATACCAACACGAATACTGCTAATATTATTAATAATAACATTATTACCTACAGGACACCAAGCCTATCTGGCTGCTATTAAATTACCCCAATTAATAGACTTATAATATCACTACCAATACCAGTATTAATACCAATACCAATATTAATACTACTAATGCTAATATAAATACCAACACTAGTACTACTAATATTATTAATAATAACATTACTACCTACAGGACGCCAAGTGTACCTGGCCGCTATTAATTACCCCATTAATTAACGAGCCCCCTACCCGGGATCTCCTCGCTCTGGGGCTTGGGTTTCTTGCGCAATTTGGGTTTCTTCTGATTGGTCCTTGCCAGGAGGTGCCGCAGGTGCCGCGAGACTGGGGCAGAGCAGCGGGAATTCCCGCGGGAGCGACAGCGGGGGTGGGATGGGAATGGGGAAAAGAAATTAAAGTGGAAATTAACATCGAAATGAAAAATAAAAATATTAAAAAATAAAATTTATAAAAATTCGATTGAAATTAAAACAAAAAAATGGATTAAATGTAAAATTAGGATTAAAGTTAAAATGGGAAAAATTAAATAGAAGTAAAAAAAAATTAGATGGTGAAACCATGGAATCCTGGAATTTTGGATGCAAAGCTACTAGAGAGGAAACATCTGGAGGTGGGAATGATGGAAACCATGGAATCCTGGAATTTTGGATCGAAAGCTACTAGAGAAGAAATGTCTGGGGGTGGGAATGATGGAAACCATGGAATCATGGAATGGTTTGGGTTGGAAGGAACTTCAGGGAATGGGAGAAGTTCCAGGAGTGGGGGTGACACTGATCCCACAAAGGTGTCAAAGCTCATTTCCTCTTGGTTCTCCGGTTGGATTTCCGGGAAGAAGGTGGGAAAGGCCTCACAGCACTGGGTGCACCTCCCGGAGATGTTTTGGATGTTCCTCATCCACCTTTCCATGAGGAGACTCAGCCAAGAGGAAAGGAACCGAATCCATGGGTTGGGACATGGAATCATGGAATGGTTTGGGCTGGAAAGGACCTCTGAAGGTTGGGTTGGATGGAACTTCTGGGGATGGGAGAAGTTCCAGGAGCAGAGATGAGGATGATCCCACTGCAAAGGTGTCAAAGCCCAGTTCCTGTTGGATTCTGGGAAGGAGAAGGGTGGGAAAGGCTCCACAGCACCGGGTGCACCTTGAGGAGGGGTCTTGGATGAGTTCCTCATCCACCTTTCCATGAGGAGACTCAGCCAAGAGGAAAGGAACCAAATCAGCGGGTTGGGACATGGAATCATGGAATGGTTTGGCCTGGAAGGGACCACAAAATCCATCTAGGGACACCTTCTGCTATCCTAGATCGCTCCAATCCCCATCCAACCTGGCCTGGAACACTTCCAGGCATCGAGGACAACCACAGAAGCCACCGGGCCGCGGTTCCTCACTTACCTTTGGTGTCATTCACCGGATCCATGTGCCGGTAAATGTATCCTTCAAGGTAGGAATGGAATTTGGGAGTGGGTGGGAAAAAGGCCAAACAAATGGCCATGAGCTCCCAGCCGCGGGCCAGGCTCTCGTAACGGAAGTTCTCGGTGGTCTGCCGGCACAGCTGGATGTAGAGCTCGTCTCGCAGCCCCTGCATGCTCCAACCTTTGGTGGCGATCTCCAAGGCCACGTTGAGCTGGTCCGTCTTGGCCCGCCGGTCGCCCATGTACATCTGGATGAGCTTGAAGATCTCGCACGCCTCCTTCTTGACGTTGCGGTCGTTGGTCATGATCATGGGTTTCTTGATGGATTCGCTGCTCCAGGCCAGCATGTTGGCGATGGAGACCTTCCGGCGGAAGAGCCCTTGGGTGTGCTTGTTGAAGTGCTTGGAGGCCCAGTTCTCAATGTCCGTCTCCGAGGAGGGCTTGCGCAGGTTGAAGGTGGGGAAGACGCAGCTGGCGCTCGGCATCATGTTCCGCGTCTGCCGGCTGCTCTCGAACTGCGCGCAGGCGCCGAGGTCCTCGGACTGGGGGATGACAGGAGGGACGGGTCAGAGGTGCTGGTGGGGTGGGAGTGCTGATGGATCGATTGATTGATCGATTGATCGAGCAACAGATCAAAAAACTGACCAGCCAATAAACCAATGAACCAACCAAACAATGGCTCAATCAACCGACCAACCAACTGATCAATCAACAAACCAACCAACCAATGAACCAACCAATGAAACAGTGAGTAAACCAATCTATCAATCAACCAACCAACCAACTGATCAATCAACAAACAAACCAACCAATGAAACAGCCAGTAAGCCAATCAGTCAGCCAACCAACAGATCAATCAATGAATCAACCAGCCAACCAACGGATCAATGAACAAACCAATCAATGAACAAACCAATCAATGAAACAACCACTGAACCAATCAGTCAACCAACCAACCAATGAACTGATCAATCAACAAACCAACCAATAAACCAGTCAAGCAACCAACAAGCGGATCAAGGAACTAACCAATGAATCAACCAACAAATCTATCAATTAATTAATCAAGCAAACAATCCATCAACCAACAGATCAAAAAACTTATCAACCAACCAACAAACCAATAAACCAACCAACAAACTGATCAATCAACAAATTGATCAATGAAACAACCAGCCAGTAAACCAATCAATTAACCAAGCAACAAATGGATCAATCAACTGATCAATCAACCAATGAACCAACCAAGAAATCAACAGACCAACAAACCAACCAATAAGGCAACTGATGAAGAAAGCAATGAACCAACCAACCAATCAACCAATAAAGCCATCAAGCAGCCAAAAAATTGATCAGTCAACCAAGCAACGAACCAATCAATCAACCAATCATCCAACAAATAAATCAGCCAACAAACTGATCAACCAACTGACCAGTGGAGAAACCAACAGACCAACCAACCAATGCATGAATGGTTGAACCAACCAAGCAATGAATTGATCCACCAAACCAATCAATCAACCAATCAACAAACCAACTGACCAGCCAACAAACGAATGAACCAACCAATCAAACAATGAACCAACCAACCACCAAAAAATCAATCAATCAATCAACCAACCAATCATCCAAACAATAAATCAGCCAACAAGCTGATCAATAAACCAACTGACAAGTGGAGAAACCAACAGACAAGTCAATCAACCAACCAATCAATAAATCAATCCAACAAACCAATTAACCAACCAACCAATGAATCGATCCAACAAACCAACCAATCAACCAATCAATGAATTGATCTGACAAACCAATCAACCAACTGACCAGTGGAGAAACCAACAGACCAACCAACCAACGAATTGATCCACCAAACCAATCAACAAGCCAACTGACCAGCCAACAAACAAATGAACCAACCAATCAGACAATGAACCAACCAACCAACCACCAAAAAAAAAAAATCAATCAACCAATCATCCAAACAATAAATCAGCCAACAAGCTGATAGAGAAACCAGCAAACCAACCAATGAATTGATCTGACAAACCAACCAATCAACCAACAAATCAATTAATCAGTAAACCAACCAACCAACGAACCAACCAACCGTTGCAGCATTCAGAGGTCTTCCCATAAGCCTTGTCCTCTCCAAGGAGCTTCTCCTCAATCCCATCATGGCCAAGTGGAGCTGACCCAGTGTCGGCAGCCAAGGTGGGCTGTGGCACCAATTGGCATCAGGAGGGAGGGGACTGGTGGGGACAAGTGACAGGCTGGACTCTCTCCACACTTGGTCAGTGGACCACGGACAGAAGAAGTTGGTGGCAATGTGGGGGAAACAAAGAGCGAGTGGCTTTGGGTTCCACCCATCCTTTGGGGACACTGGAGACACACCCACCTTTAACAGCCCGCCAGGAAACCCCCTCTACCCAAAATCACCTTCCAGGGTGGTTCTCCAGTGGCCACAGGAGGAGGCTGGTGGCTCCTCCAAGCCATGAGCAACATGGATGGCCCTTCTGGAACATCCTGAGCGACAGGAGATGCTCAGGATTTAACCTTGACCTCTGCAGAGCATCCAGCTGGGAAGGACCCAGAGGAGCCCTGTGGACCGGTGTCCTCCTACTGGAACCAGCACAGCTTGTGGATGTCACCCCAGGAGGTGGAGGGACACCTCAACAGCTGGTGACCAGCATGGAGGAGGCCAACAAGGGACAATTGGGATGGACAGTTGGACAATTCTGTGGTCCTGCAGCCAGCCAAGGTGGCTTCATCATCTCTTCTGCAACATCCAGGCCAGCACCGCCTGGGTTTGGGAGCCCTGGGGACGTGACCCATGGCAGGGAAGGACATGCCACACCATCCAGAGGTGACACCGCTGTCCCCAACTCATGTGGAGGAGCAGTGTTGGTGGCCCTGAGCAGGGTCTGTGGGCAAGGTGACTCCAGTGCTGCCACGGATTTGGGGCTGGGCTTCAGAGGAGGAACAGAAGAAAAGCAGAAGGTGAAAGACCCAGAAGATGGAAAATCTAGGAGGGGACAAGGAAGCCACCCAAAGAGCCACCAGAGCTCCTGTCAGATGACCGAGCTTCTACTTCTTCAAACAAGTGAAGATTCTTTTCTCTCCAGCAACTCGTCCTGTTCCAGTGTCGAGATCTTTCCATTGACATCGCTCCACTGCCATCTTGACGATGGTGATGATGGCAGGGACATGGGATGGGGACATGGGATGGGGACACGGGAGCTTCATCCCTCAAGGGACCCAGCCCTGCTGTCCCTGTGGAGGCCACTCCACCCCAAAGGTCCTTCTGTGTCCTCCAGCCTGGTCAGCTGAAGGCCCATGGGGTTTCCTGGGTGATGCAGGAGATGCTCGAAGGTCTCTCACCTGGCAGCTGCTGGGGACGTGATCTTCCAAAAATTGGTCCATGGGCTGGACCAGAGCCACCAAGAACACCCAGGGAGAAGAAAATGACCACACTGGTTGAGGACATCAACTTTCTCCAGCCAAGGAGAGCATGGTCAGACCAGGGAGTGACACCGGAAGCGAAATGTGATGAATCCTCTGCTGCCAGAGCCAATAGGAAATTAACTTCAGGGCTAATTAGATCTAATTAGCACCTAAATGAACCTGGGAGATGCCCTGGCCTACAAGAAGGGAATAAACCACCAGGTGTCAACTTCAAATGGCTGTGACCTCCTGCCTGTCCCATGGGGTGACGATGGTGTCACCTCAGGAATTAGGGAATCCTCAAGGGAGAAGGTCCTGGAGCCACGTGGATGCGGCTTGGATGCATCTCAGTGTGGGGACACTCCACTGGTGACAATCACAGCCATGACCATGGAAGGGACCTTCAAGATCATCCCATTCCAATGGCCAGGGACACCTTCCACGATCCCAGGGTGCTCCAAACACCGTCCAACCTGGCCTTGGACACTTCCAGGGATGGGGCAGCCACAGCTTCTCTGGGAAACCGGTGCCAGTGTCCCACCAGTGTCCCTGAGGTCGAGGATGACAGATGGGACCATCAGAACAGAAACCTCTGTGGAGTGGAGAAGATTCCCACCACGTCCCAAGCTCTGTGAAGGTGTAGGATCACCAATGGTGGCAGCTTTTTCTCCTGGTGTGAAGATCCAAAGCGGATCCGGAGCCCTCCAGCTGTGGGTTTGGACCTCCTCGTGCAGCGCGGAGTCCTTGTGCTTCAGGACTCTTCTTCTGATGCCTTTGGATGCAACACTCCACCCATTTCATTACACATTTCCATGGACAAAAAAGGAATTTTCCAGATGATTTGCTGTTTCCCAGGTCCATGTCCAGGGCCTTCTTCCTGCTGACACCAAATTCCATCTTCCAGGAAGTTTTCCAGGTGGGATTTATCCCCACACGTGGCGTCATCACCTGTTTTTTGGAAGCCCTGACAGCCTTTCCCTGGAGGGGAAGGGACTGATGGATGACATCCAGAAGCTGATGGAGGAAATCCAAAAACCAGGGAAACATCTGATGGGCCGGAATCTGGGCACCTGGGATGCACCAGCTCCAGCAATTCCAGGTGAGACCCTCAGGGTCTCCTCTGGAATGGGAGTTTGGGGCTGGAGGGATCTCCAGGGAGGGAACAGGCAGCCCACAACCCTGGGAAACAAATCCTGAAAAACTGGTGGCTCTTTCATTCCCAGGTTTTGAAGGACCACCTTGGCAAGGACCAACATCTTTGAGGGACCACCTTGCTAAGGACCAACTTCTTTGAGGGACCACCTTGGCAAGGACCAATTTGTTTGAGGGATCACCTTGGCAAAGACCAACTTGTTTGAGGGACCACCTTGCTAAGGACCAACTTCTCTGAGGGATCCCCTTGGCAAGGATCAACTTTGAGGGACCACCTTGGCAAGGACCAATTTGTTTGAGGGATCACCTTGGCAAAGACCAACTTGTTTGAGGGACCACCTTGCTAAGGACCAACTTCTTTGAGGGACCACCTTGGCAAGGACCAACTTCTTTGAGGGACCGCCTTGGCAGGGACCAACTTTGAGGGACCGCCTTGGTAAGAACCAAATTTGAGGGACCACCTTGGCAAGGAGCAACTTCCCTGAGGGATCAGGCAGGGATGAGCACTCAGGAACCTCCTGGGAGCTGCTTGGATCCAGGATCTGCCCCACACCGAGGCAGGAGAAGCCACGGCACAGAGCTGAGGCCGCCATGGCACAGAGATGCCTGTGCCCAATCCTGGTGTGGGATCACCCCAGGGGACATCCCACTGGATCTACACTGGAGGAGAAGGACCTTCAACAAGGATTGGCCATGGAGTGAAGACCCCCAAAACCGAGAACCTTCCCAAGGGCGTTACCTGAGATGGATGCAGGTAGGGCTCAGGGGACGCCAGGTTGGTCTGGACGGAGACGCTCTTCTCCAGCAGGATCTGGGGGAAGCCCAGCTTCTCGAAGGTGTTCCTCTTCCAGTGCTTGTTCTCCTGCTGCGCCAACGCCTCGTCCTCGCTGAAGGCTCGCACCACCGGGCCCGGCATGGGCAGCGGGAGGGCCCCGTCGCTCTCGTAGCCCGAACCGTCCTTTTGGGAATCCCAGCTGCTCCGTTGCTTCATGTGGTAGTGAGCCTGCTGCGCTTCCCACGCCAGGCGCGCCTGCGCCAGGAACGGCTCCGGGAAGCCCCGCGCCGCCTCCGCCTCGGCCGCCTTGCTCTCCGTCCGGTTCATCGGCGACCTGTTGGGCCCCGGCGTGGCTCGTTCCTCACCCAGCTCGCCCAACACCTCCCGCTCCCCTGAGCCGTCCGTGGAGGAGGCGTTGACGTCGTGGTTCACCGAAGGCTTCCGGCTTTTCCTCTTCCTGGTGGAGGGCGAGTAACCGGTGGAGGACAAGGTGTCCTGCTGGCTGGACCACGACATGGAGTCCTCGCCCTGGGCCACCTGGGCCCCCGTGGGGCCGGGGCAGAAGTCGGGTCCCTCCATGCTGCTGTAGTCGCCCGATTTGATCTCCAGGCGTTGGTCCCGCACCAGGCAGGGGCTGTGCTGCAGCGAGTAGGAGCCGCCGATGGGGTTGGGGGAATATTTGTGCCTCAAGCCCGTCTTCATCTTGGGGCTGGAGCCCGACTGCTCCACGTAGACCAACTGCCGGACGTACTCCTTGCCGGCCGGGCTGTATTCCAGGCTCATGAAGCGGTCGGGACATTTCTGCTTGGTGAGCACCAACTGCTGGTAGGGCGAGTTGGAGCCTTGCTTGGGCGACTGGAGGAAAGGGTGAGGCTTGCGGATGGGCGATTTCTGCGGCGACCCGGCCTTGTAGCTCCCGCTGGCTTCGTACTGCATGTCCACGGGCGGCTCATCGTAGATGGGAGCCTGGTATTCCATGGGGGGCTCCTCGTAGAGCGGGGGCTCGTAGGCGTAGCGGGGCGACGAGGGCTGGGATTCGCTGGAATGTTTGCGGTGCTGGGCTTGGAGCGGCGAGCAGAAGGAATCGCCCCGGCCCAGCAGCGGTGAGCAGCTGCCCACGTGCTCGGCCCTCTTCAGGAAGGGCGACTGCTTCCTCTCCGGGAAGAAGACGGAGTTGTCGGTGTCCGAGGAGAAGGTTTGGAGGTTGGGCGACTGCTGGCCGCCCGAGGGCCGGCGGGAGCGGGAGCCAGGTTGGTTTTCCGGGGCGTAGCCGTTGCCTTGGTGGAGGAGGAAGCTGGGCTCCCGATCCGTCACCTTGATCAGCATCCGCTCCTTGGTGCCGGCGTTCCATCGGAGGGATGAGGTCCTGCGGGGAGAAACATCACGGTGAGGGTCAGAATTCCACAAAAGTTTGGGATTGTTGGTCCCAAACCTCCCAAACTACCACAGAGCCTGGACGATGAATATTCCCAAGAGCTCGAGAGATGGAGATGGGAGGGATTGGATTGGGTTGGATATTGGACAAGGCATGGAGGGACATGCCTTGAGGGCAGGGTTGGATGGGATAACGGGAAGGAATTCTTGGCTGTGAGGATGGGGAGGCTCTGGAATGGAATTCCCAGAGAAGCTGTGGCTGCTCCATCCCTGGAAGTGTCCAAGGCCAGGCTGGACAGGGCTTGGAGCAACTTGGGATAGTGGAAGGCGTCCCTGCCCATGGGACTGGATATTGGGAAGAAATTCTCCCATAAGGAATTCTTCCCTGGCACAGTGGATTTTCATCTCCTCTCTCCCCGTTCCAAGTCCTTGGGACAGTCAGGAGGAAGTGCAAAGATGGATTTTATGGAGCTGCCCAGCTCACAGGAGGGATCCGAGCTGGAATTTGCTGTTCCCAAGGCACAGGGAAGCACATCCTGTCACCAATCCCACGCTGGAACAGAAGATGCCGGAGGCACCGTCTGCTCTCCCACTTCATCCCTCTCCAGTTCTCGTTTATTCCCAGCCATTTGTCCCTTCTGTCCCCCAGGAAAAGGTGGAGTGAGTTCAATCGCTGAGTTTTGAGGAAAAAATTCCCACAAAAAGCCACAAACAATTCCCTGCAGGAGGCTCCACAGTCTCTCCTTGTTTGTCCAGGGCTTTGTCCTCGCTCCAAGGGATTTGGGAACAATTTATTCCTTCCTTTTCCACCTTTGGAAGCGCCTTTGGAGCTCCTGGGGACTTGAGCCTCCTGCCAACTTCTTGCTGCTGAAAACCTGGAGGAGTTTGGGTTCCTCCACCTTGGTTTGATGGATCTCAACTTCTTATGCTGCCCTTCCAGACCCTCAAAATTCCATCCATGACCACAAAATCATGGATTCATTGAATGGTTTGGGTTGGAAGTGGCCTTAAAGCTCATCCAGTTCCTGCCATGGGCTGGGACACCATCCACTACCCCAGGTTGCTCCAAGCCCCTTCCCACCTTGCTCTGCTCCTGAAAAATCTGCTTTTCCTGCTCAAACCAGGCACAAAAATCTTGGATGGCTCCATGTTTCTTCTGGAAGAGCTGGAGGTCTTTAATCCTCATGAATAACCTGACTTTTATACACAGATCCCAAAAATCATGAGGAAAGAAAATAGAAAAGTCACAGAGGATTCCCAGTGGAACTGGACTGGAATTCCCAGGGAATCTGTGGCTGCCCCATCCCTGGAAGTGTCCAAGCCCACGTTGGACAGGGCTTGGAGCAACCTGAGTTAGTGGAAGCTGTCTCTACCCATGGAAAAGGGTTGGAATGAGATGATCCGGAAGTTCCCTGCAGAAATCCACCTTTCCACATTTTCCCCACCCCCACCCGAACCCAAATCCCTCCTAAATCCAGGTGTTTTCACCCAAACCAGGTGAAACCGCCGCTTAATTCCCAGCTTTGCAGCTGGCATTAATATTCCAGCCCGCGGCATCTGGCAGCAGCGGATCCCAAGAAAAATCCCCAACGGAGCAGCGGCGCTTCCGTCAAATTGTCAAATCACCTCGTCCGGGCCGAGCTTTCAATCCCAAATATTAAATAACAATAAGCAATATTCCAGAAAGCTCCGTGGATTATGGTTAGTGCCCCCCCCCCCCCCCAAAAAAAAAACCCCCACGGAATAAATGGATTTTTCTGCTGGTAAAAGGAATCCCAAAAAGGCGATTTTTGGGCTGAAATCGCTGCCCACGAGCGGCACGGCCGCTCCAAGAAATTCAAGGGATGCTGGCACGGGGCATCCGGCAGAAATTCCAAGTATTCCTGTTATTTCTGGCTTGGCACCGGGTTCTCCCTGCTGTTTTCTCCACGTGGGGAAGATTTTTTCTACTCTGTACATTTCCATGACAAAACCGCTTCCCGAATCCCTCTGCATCTCCTATCCGAGAAATCCATTTCTTTGGAAATTTGTGTGATTCCCACATAATTTCCCTCTGGTTTAGGGCAGGATTTTTCCATGTTCTCCAAAATTTCCTTCCCTGCTCCAACGCCTCCTCCTCGATCTTCTTCCAACCTTTGGGAAGTCAGCGATGGAGGGGAGAGGAGAAACCTGGATCCCTCATCCGGGAATTCCTTTGCTTCCCGTTGTTTTTTTCTGGAGAGACCCCACACCTGCAGGTAAACCCCCCCTAATTTGCATATCATTATTCATTCCAGCAAGAATTATGACCATGCACAGCTCAAAATTCTTTAAAATCCCACGAAAATAACCAAAATTATGGATTTTTTACATTCCTGATGCTTTTAATGGGGCTGAGGTCCAGCTCCACTCATGGTGGGACTGAGGGAATAAATCACAGCCGGGTTTAAGCAGAATTATTTTAAAATAATATTTCATTATTTTAAACCAGAATTATTTGGTTTTTGATGGAATGAGGCGGCGACGTGAGGTTTTAAAAACATGAATATTTCCAAAACCGACCCAAACCATGCATTTTTCCAAGATTCCTTCCCCTGCCCCAGTGTTTAGACTTTGCAAGTGAAAATTAAAATTTAGAGCTGGGATTAAGTGGATTTTCCCCTCCCTGGGAAAAGGGGAAAAAAACCTGATTTGAATAATTCAAATATCAGAACACAGCCGGATTGTCCGGGAAAAGCAAAAGTTCCCTGGGCACCCCCCACCATCCCAGCTCCCAAATTCCCAAAATCCCAAAAATCCTCTCTCTTCCTCACCTTCCTCCCCTGGCTCTGGGATTTGGGAGCATCTTCTCCCTCCGCCTTCCACCTGAGCTCCAAATTCCCTTTTCCAGGGCTAAACTGGGATGGGAATGAGGGAAGCAGCCCGGCCCCTCTTCCCTCCCAGCTGGGCACCGCCTGCTCCGAGCGCATCCCGCTGGGAATTCCGGGGTCAGGGATGAGCCGGCGGCGGAAAAAACCCTCCCCGTGCCTGGCACGGTGCCCGGCGCCGCTCCGGCAGCACGAAAATCTCCGTGAAAAAAAATCAGGGAAAGGTGAGCAGCAGAGCCTGAGGACGTCCAGGCTTCCATCTGGAGCCTCCCGTGATCCATCCGAAATTTTCCAGCTGGGAAAACGTCCTCAGGACAGGAATCCAGCCTCTATAATCATGCAAAAACTCGTATTTTATGTTAATTTATAATTAAATGAAGCTGTAGGATGAAATCCTGAAATCCTCCATCCTTAAGGTTTTGCTGTTCTTCGCTTGCAAGCAGTGCTGTTCCCAAAAATTGACATGGAATTCTGTGGAATTCCGTATATATAAATATCCCAGGGCTTGGACTGGAGTTTTAAATTCTACATTTTAAAATTTTGAATTTTAAATTCCTGCTCAAGCAGGAATTTCTCAGTTTTTGTGGGATTTGGGGTTCTCACAACCCCGCCATGGCCTCTCCAATTCTTCTTCCACACTTCCAATCCCTCTTCCCATCTTTTGGAAGCGTCACTCCCTCCTTGGAGTTCATTTTTTAGGAAGCCTTTTGATTGGTTGAAGCTGATTCCTAGAAAAACCGGAACAACCAAGGAGAAATTTGCATAATTCGGGCAATAAAATGGATATTTGGGAAGAAGTTGAGTACCAGGATCGAGTTTTCCCAGGATGATTTGACAGATACAACACAATCCATGGGATATCCACGAAGAGGAAAATCCAGTTTGGTCTTTCAGTGGGAATTCTGGAGTGATGGGAATGTTGAAGCCCAAAGTCTGTGACATCAAATCTTGGTTTGGTGGATGCCCACGACCTCCTGAAGCTCCTCCGCACACAATTCCGTTCTCCAGCTAAAATATTCCCAAAGGATTATACCCACCAAAATACCATTAAAAAAAAATTTAAAATCCTATTATTTTTCCAAAACTCTCAGGGATTGTCCAATCCCTGTCTCCGGATGGCGCTATGGGATCACGTTCAGCTCCAAGCCCTCAACACCAAATCTCTCCGCGAAACTTCTCCGATGTTCTGCTGCTCCGGTGGCATCGGCGCTAATTAACATCCACGGAAGCTGATCAAGACCACAGGGAGACAACGACCCATCCCATCCCATTCCCACTTTTTTTCAGGAGAAGCAGGGCCGGGAGGATGAATTTTTGCCATTTTCCCGCAGCTGTTTGGGTGGGATGGTCAGGTCGGGACGTTGGAGGCCACGAATCCATAACCAAGGATTTCATGGGATGTTGATGGTGAGGAAACACCAAAATGAACTTGGATGATCACTCCTGATGAGTCCCTCGGCTGAAGGTCAAGTTGACCTTGCTGAAGGTCCAGGGTGGACCTTCCCCACCCATCTTTGTCCTCTTCTTTTGGGACATCCATGATGGCCGGGAGGGGTCTCCAGTGAGTTCCTCCAGGATCAATCCCATCAGGAACCCACCAGGAGGAAGCACAAGACCAACACAACCGAGCCGGGCATGGACAACACGGCCGCCAAATTCCCGGGAGCCAATCGGGGCTGCTCATCCCAATGAAAGCAATCCCCCAAAAATAGCTTCGTTCCCGAAATCCAAATGTCACCGAAAACAAGAGGAGATCTTTCCAGATTGGAGAGGGAGGAGGGAATGCTGGGAAAGGAGCACAGAGGAGCCTTTATCCTTCTGAGGAATCAGCTGGGAAGAACAAAGAGACCAGAAGTGACATTTCCCGAAATAGCCGATCAATAGGGAATCTGCTCCCGCTGGCTCCGGGAGCGCGACAAAGAGTTCCAAAAATGGTGATTTTTTTTTTAGCTCTTGCCCATTCTGAATGGATTTTGCATCCCCCGGAACACATTCCCTACGCCAAAGCTTTTCCTCCTCTTGGTGTCTCCAGCCTGACGGGACACAGGGAATGGCTTCCCACTTCCAGAGGGATAGGGGGGATTTTGGGACGGAATTCTTCCCTGTGAGGGGCTGGAATGGAAGGAAGATTGATTGATTGATTGATTGATTTTGGATTAGCAAAGAGTTCAGCTCCCTGAACGGAACAAGGACATGAAGCAGCTCTGGGAACCACAAATCCAGAGGGAATGAAGAGGGAAAGGCTTAAGGGCAAGGATTGGGAATGACGGGATTTAGGATTCCAGGCGGACTGAGCACAACGTCATCCTCTGAATGACACCCATTAATCTTTGTTACATTGGAAAAATCTCCCGTAGGAATTGTTGGCCTGGAGCTCCAAGGAAGCGGAAAAATCCTTCCTTGCTCCCAAGGATGTTGCTGCAGCTCCTGGGGTGATCCACCAGCAGGTGGTGATGACTCCATGGGTGAGGATCCCCAGCTGAATCCCACGGGATTTCTCAGTCAAGATCCGGCTTCTCTCCACAAGCCACCTTGATCCCACACTTTGTCCCAACACCTGGGAGTTCTCCAGCTTTTCCTTTCCCGGCCAGAGGGGATGGAGGAAGGCAGGAACCATGACCTGGGTCTCACCACGCTTTCCCACCCACCAGAGAACCACGGATGAGCTGTGGGACTCATTCCTGTGTCCCTCTGCCATTTTCCACAGGAAAACCTCTGGAATTAACGCCAGACTCGAGGAGAAGAAGGTTGGAAAGACCTGGGAAGGCTCTTGGCTTGCAGACCTGATTTTCCAGCTGATCCTGGAACCTCTAGGATCATTTCACAAAGGGGGTTTGGAAGCGAGGGAGCTGTGGCAGCTCCACTGGAAGTGTTTGAGGGCTCACCACACTCCATGATGGATCTTGGAAGTTCTGGTTGGGTTCCATCCTGCTCCAGATTCATCACCTCCATGTTGGGACAACCCGAGACTTCCCAATCCCTGTCCAAAAGTCCTGGAGCACCACTGCTCTTCCATCCCAGGAAGTGCCTCAGGCCAGGTTGGACAGGGCTTGGAGAAACCTGGAATACTGGAAGGTGTCCCTGCCCTTGGAGTGGTTTGGGTGGGACTGGACGATCTCTGAGGTCCCACCCAAACCCATTCCGCGATTCCATGATTAATTTCCCCCACCCCACAATTAATCCCATTAACAGGAATTCATCACGAGCTCCCATTCCATCTTATGGCACTCATGGGGTTAAACCAAAGGACGTCCACTCACAGCTAATTAAGCAAAGCTGCTAATTAGCTCCTTGGCTGTCGGCGGGCTGGGGGAAGGGCTGCCAGGGCTGCTCCGTGGGTTTTTATGGGATTGGGAAGACAGAGGCGTCTCCCGTGGCACAGCTGATGCCGACAGCTCATGAATGCGGTGACACCGAAGCTTTTAATTGCCACCAGCCCAAATCCGCCTTGTCCCCGTCACCGAGAAATCCCAACGGATTCTGGCTTGGCTCCCGCTGCCAATCCCTGTTTCCCAACCAAACATCTCCAATTCTCACTCCTTCCCACCCTTCCTGGGAATTGCATCCGCCCAGCTCATGGATGGGATCAGGTTGTCCATGGATTCATGGAGGGCGGTGAGGATAAAAACCCGATCCCACTGCCCTGCTGGTTTTCCCTCCTGGAAAGGTTGGAATTTTTTTCCCTCTCTTCCTTAAGTGGCAATTAATTCTGACACTTCCCAGGAGGTCACTTGGTGGCAGTGAATTCCAGGGAAAGGCGGGATGGAATGTGATGGAGACCAGCTTGGAACAGCTGGAAAACGTGCCAGGAAAAGGGATGAGGAGCATCGCGGCCTTCCCGGTCACCATTTCCTACTGGAGGTGCCTCCACTCATCCCCAGCTCCTGAAAAAATCCAGGAATTTGGGGTTTTATCAAAACCTGGAGCAACCAGGCAGGGAGTGACTCCAGAAATCCCCAAAATCCGGTTTTATCCTCGTCTTGGATTTCTGGGGTTTGACAAGGACCTGGTGGGATCCAATGGGGACTTTTGGGGTTCAGTGAGGACTTGGGGACTCAAGAAGGACTTGGAGGGATCTGACAAGGACTTGGGGGAGTTCAAGAAGGATTTTTGGGGGTCCAGTGAGGATTTTTGGAGCTCAAGAAGGGCTTGGTGGGGTTCAATGTGGATGTTTGGGGTTCAGTGAGGTTTTGGGGTTCAAGAAGGAATTTCGGGGATCAGTGAGGATTTTGGGGGTTCTGTGAGGATTTTAAGTTCAAGAAGGAATTTTGGGGTTCAATGAGGATATTTGGGGTTCAGTGAGGATTTGGAGTTCAATGACGAATTTTGGAGTTCAATGAGGATTTTGGGGGTTCTGTGAGGGTTTTAAGTTCAGGAAGGAATTTTGGAGTTCAATGAGGGTGTTTGGGGTTCAGTGAGGATTTGGAGTTCAATGAGGAATTTTGGAGTTCAATAAGGATATTTGGGGTTCAGTGAGGATTTGGGGTTCAATAAGGAATTTTGGGGTTCAATGAGGATGTTTGGGGTTCAGTGAGGTTTTGGGGTTCAAGAAGGAATTTCGGGGATCAGTGAGGATTTTGGGGGTTCTGTGAGGATTTTAAGTTCAAGAAGGAATTTTGGGGTTCAATGAGGGTGTTTGGGGTTCAGTGAGGATTTGGAGTTCAATGAGGAATTTTGGAGTTCAATGAGGATTTTGGGGGTTCTGTGAGGGTTTTAAGTTCAAGAAGGAATTCTGGGGTTCAATGAGGACATTTGGGATTCAGTGAGGTTTTGGAATTCAAGAAGGAATTTTGGGGTTCAATGAGGATATTTGGGGTTCAATGAGGATTTGAGGTTCAAGAAGGAATTTTGGGGTTCAATGAAGATTTTGGGGGTTCAGTGAGGATTTTTGGGGCTCAGCAACCACGTGGTGGGGTTCAATGAGAATTTTGGGTGTTCAATGAGGATTTTGGGTCCAAAATGGAGGTGGCAGGGTTCAAGAAGGACTTTTGGGATTCAGTGAGGCCTTTTTGAGTTCCTTGAGGACTTTTGGAGTTCCACAAAGACCTGAAGGCAACACATGGAAGGGAAGGGATGAGGAGAAGGATTGGGAAATCCTTTGGGAATAAAACATCAGTGACATTCACTGCCCCACCCACCCCAACCCCGATCCCGGATGGAAATTCCGGCTACCTGTAGTGCAGGAGTTGTCCTTCCGCGCTGTAATCCCGATAAATGTCGTATTCCTTCTCGAACACTCCGGAAGGCGACGAACTGGAAAACAGGAACGGCGGACGAGGAGTTACCAATGGATACATCAATGTCTCCTCTAGGATTAATGGAGATGAATCCCATCAGGATGGGATCCACCTGTCCGGGATCTGCTCCCGGGACCTGCTGGAGCTTGGAGTCATTGATTTTTTATTTTGAGTTGTTGGCCGGATGATGACCAAGCCACTCCTGGCCGTGGTCTCCAGGTTCATGCCCATCCCTTCCAAGACCAAATTTTCCCTTAAAACATCTGAGCAGATCCCAAACATTTCCTGGCTTTATCCCACCCTTTCTGAGTGCCACTCCCGCTCTTCAACAACCTCGGATGGTCAGAGCCAACACGGGAAGAGGAAAATCCCCAAAAAACCCCATTTTTGCCACATTTTCATCTAAATCTGAGCCTGCAGAGCTCTCGTTCCCAGAAGATGGAGAAGGTCACATCACCAAGCCACTCCAAGAGACACCACACTTGGAAAAAACCCCATCTGGAAGTCTGGGGTGGAATTTCCAAACTTTTTGGACTTTTTTCCAAATTTTTGGACTTGGTGGGTTTCAGTGAAGACTTGGGAATTCAGAGTTGGAGTCCAAGAAAGATTTTGTGGGATTCAAGGACTTAAAGCCGCTCCTGTAGAATCAAACCCACTCTTGATCCATATTTTTGGCTCCACACTTTTCCAAAGGCCATGAATCCATGCCAAGACCCTCCAACACTTCCCAAAAACCAGGTATTGATCATTGTCTTTCCAATATTTTCCATCCCCGCTGCCAGTGAGCACAGGAAAATGTTCATTTTTGCCTTAATGGCCCTTCCCAGCGGGAATGTGCTCAGAATTGGTCCCGTTTGGAAAACACAGAACAAATATTTATCCAGAAAATGTCTGGAGAAATAACTTTATTCCAAAAAAACCACCCCTAAAATTCCCCCATGTTTCCTTGTTAATGCTCCCCTGTTAATAAAATTCAGATCCAATGTTGGTTTCGGGAGGAAAAAAAGAGGGAAAAGAAACAAATCTTCCTAATAGGATAAAGCTCCAAAATTTTAGTGGAGCAAGAGGCAATAAAATTAAGCTTCTGTCAAAGCTGATTTTAATGGGATTTAGCCCTGGAATTACGGCTGTGAGGAATTGCTTAATCCCTTTTTCCTCGCCAGTGCGTGTGAATGGAATTCCACCCCCTCCTCCCCCTCCTCCTCCTCCTCCTCCAGGATTCCCAAGAGAAAGGCATCACCTCTGATCCCAGTGCTGTACCCGAATCCATAGTGGAATTTAGATGGATTCCCAATTCCATGGCGGAATCCAGATGGATCTCCACATCCATGGCGGAATCCAGATGGATCCCCACATCCATGGTGGAATCCAGATGGACCCCAATTCCATGGCGGAATCTAGACGGATCCCCACATCCATGGTGGAATCCAGATGGACCCCAATTCCATGACGGAATCCAGATGGATCCCATCCCTGGATGTGTCCAAGGCCAGGTTGGAGCAACCTGGGATAGGGGAAGTTCCCTGCCCAGGAACTGGATGAGCTTTAAGGTCCCTTCCAACCCAAACCATTCCGTGATTCCAGGAGAGTTCTGGAGCTGTTCAAGGTCCTTCCCTAGGGATCTCCCACCCCCATCCCGTACAGCAGCATCCCTGGGAAAGTCTGGTGGGAATGCTGGTCTTTCCCTCTAAAAACTCCACTGGAACCTGGTCATGGCCAAAATGGGATCGCCAAACCCAATGGACACTGGAATTCCCATGTGGTATGGACCAACAGCTCCTCCCACTGCCATCAGCAAGGTCCACACCCCTCCAGGATGGAATTCCCACTCCTCTGGATCCCAGGGTTGTGTTCCAGGTGCCCGGATCAAGCTCCACATGCTCCTCCATCCTTTAGTTTGGCTGAGCATGAAAATGGGCGGATTTTTCTTGGAGTTTTTCGGAGTTGTTGCTTCCAAGATCTTCCCAATCCATCGGAGCCATGGCTTGGTTTCCATCCATCCTTTCTCCTGCTGTTCCATTTCCCATCAGCATTAATTATCCCTGTCCAAACGAGCTCCAGGCCTCTTCCCGTCCATCTCCGACGAGGTTTCCGTGCAGACGGAGTTGAGGATGAGAGAATCCATCCCAAAGATTCCGACTGGGGGGAGCCGGGCAGGGAATCTCCGCAGGGATCCGCGGACGGATGGAGCTGTGGTTGCACATTCCCGGGGATGGCCAAGCCAGCCCCACTTGCTTTTCCGGGATGAGCCGAGTTTTTGGGAATCATTAAAAACCACCAGCTGAGGTTCCACGTTAATGAGCAGCCTCTGGAATTGGCCCGAGAGCCGGGGGCAGGATTCCCAGTTGATTCCTGGTTAATATTTAAACAGCAGCAGTGCTGGATTCCGGCTATCCCGGCTTCCCGCGGGCAGGGATGCGACGGAGCGTGGCCCCTACCCTTGGCCAGCTGTTTTTCCAAGGTTTTTAAGCCAAATCCTTATGGATTTTGTTTGACTAACAAGCAAAAAAAGGATTAAAGGAGGAATTTTACAATGAGGGTGGTGAAAGATGGGAGGATCTGTGGATGCTCCATCCCTGGAATATTCCAGGCTGGGTTGGATGGGGCTTGGAACAACCTGGGATAGTGGAAGGTGGCCCTGCCCATGGAAGGGGGGTGGAAGTGGATGGTTTTGAGGATCCAAACCATTCCATGTCCATGATCTTTCCTGCAATCTCCACCTTGGCCCAGTTTGTGTCCTTAAGCCAGACATTCCCACCCAACCTGGCCTTGGCCAACCCGGAACAACTGGGATAATCTGGAAAACTCATCCCAAATGAATTCCCAAAGTGGGCGTCAAGGGCTTCCACAAGCACGGGGCTACAGGCACTGGACTGCATCCCAGAAATCCCAACGGATAAAATCGCACGGAGCTGATCACAGGAAGCAAAACCAGCTCCAACCAAAAACCCGACCGGTTTGGAAACCCAGATTTGGTTTTGGAAAAGTGTCCTGAGGTCTCTCCAAAATCCTTCTCCATGCAAAGCCAGCCCGGCTCCCTCATTTTCTCCTCACACACCCTGTGCTCCATCCTGGTGATTCCCCACTGGATTCTCCCAGGTTTTTCACATTTTGGATAACTCAAAGGTTGCCCAGTTGTGGTCAAGTGAGGCTTAAATCTTTGCTGGACATTCCAAGGTGTTCCCAACTTCCCTTCCTCACCTGCCCTGGGGATATCACTTCCCAGCATTCCCGAATCCTTGAGCAGCCACTGGTTTGTCCATCCAGCTTGTCTGGAGCCGGGGGTGGCTCCGCAGATTATTGATAAGGATATCCAGATTATTGATAAGGATCGGGAGAGGAGCCGGGATCGGCCTGGGAGGAGCCAAACATTGGGAATGAACCCCAACCGGCACACTCCAATCCAGACAATCCTGTTTTTATCCATCAAATCGTGTCCCTGGCTGGACGAGAGATACATCCAAAGCCTTTCCGGGACATTTTGAAGGTGGTTTTCCAGGAATAAAGGTGATTTTCCAGTAATCAAGATGATATTCCATTAATAAATGTGATTTTCCAATAATTAAGGTGATTTTCCACTAATAAAGATGGTTTTCCAATAATTAAGGTGGTTTTCCAGTAATCAAGATAATTTTTCATTAATAAGTGTGATTTTCCAATGAAAAAGGTAGTTTTCCACAAATAGGAGTGATTTTCCAATAATTAAGGTGATTTTCCAGCAATTAATGTGATTTTCCAATGGGAAAGGTGATTTTCCACTAATAAAGGTGATTTTCCATCAACCAAGATGCTTTTACATCAATAAAATTAATTTTCCCTAAACCACAGCTTAGAAAGCCTCCAGCACGGACAGAAATTTTTCCTGGGAACCTCTGGCACAACAACAAAACCTAACAAAATATTTTTTAAAAAATCAATAAATCCAGCAGGTTTTTTTTCCCCTCCTGCCTAGAACAGGAAACGGCACCATTCCCCAGCCTTTGGAAAATCAGGGAAAGTGAGCGGCCTGAAATAGCTCAGCTCCATGGCAAAAGCCAGGAATAGAAATGAAATCCCAGCTCCAAATCCTCGGCTTTAATCGCTGCCCTTCATACTCTTAATTACAGCCCCCGCTTCCAATAAAACTTCAAAGATGGTTTTCTTTTGGAATTATGCAACCGGAATTTTGGGGTCGGCCGCCGACGCAAGTGCTCGGAGGAATTAGGCAAATATCCACCTAATCCGGGGCCGCGTTTCGCAACGGGAAGCGGGGAATTCAAGGAAAGGATATTAAAAAGCTTCAGCCCCCGATTTCCATCCCAGCTCGGAGCAAGAAATGCCGGATATGAGAATTTTTTTTTTTTTTTTGGGAAGTATTTGAGGATGGAATGAGGAAGGGGAGCTCAGTCTTGTTTGGGTTATGCCGGGAATGTGTTTTCCACTTGGTTATCCCCAAATATTTCCTTGGATGGTTCCATGTCCTGGGAGCTTCACGGTCTCAATAAACTCAAGGATCGCGGCGAGGAATTGGATTAAGGAAGGAGCCTGGAAAATGGATTTGAGGATCTTGGAAGTCTTTTCCGACTTCAACAATTCCATGGAAAACTCAGCCGGATGGGTGGGATGAGACCCGGCACTGTTGGAGCACCCCCAGTGCTGGAGAAGGGGAAAGGAAGTTGAAGCTCAAAGGAATTTTAGAGTAGGAAAACCTCCCATGGGAGGGAAATCAAATCTTTGGATAAATTTGGGAATGCTGGGAGATCTTATCAAAGAATTCCAGCAAAGCCCCATCCCTGGAAGTGTCCAAGGCCAGGTTTGAAGCAACCCAAACCGCTGGAAGGGACATCAAAGACCACAGAATTCCAACCCCTTTGCCATGGACAGGGACATCCAGCGTCACTCAGAGATGGATTTTTGCCATGAAACAGGTGGGATAAACAAAAAACAGGGATAAAACACCACAAAAAAACCATTGGAAGACCAAATTTGGGATCCTTCCCAACATCCTGCCTCATGGGTTGGGAAACTGAGGATCTTGTGGAACCAGGGGAAGAGGGTGAAGTTGGGGAGTTTCCAGGTGATCCTTAAATTTAAAAAATCTCCAGGAGAACTCAGCTGTGGTGGATCCAGCTCCTTGTCGTGGATTCCAAAAGGGTGGAAAGAGGAGATAATTCCATGTCCTGGGGACACGGATCCTTGGATTGTGCAAGGTGTGTCCAACAGAAGTGAAAATGAGAAAAAGCAAAGCAAACAAACACTGGAATAGAATTCCCAGAAAAACTGTGGCTGCCCCATCCTTGGAAACATCCAAGGCCAGGTTGGATGGAGCTTGGAGCAACCTGGGATTTTGGGAAAGCTGTCCCAGTGGGACAATGGAAAAAGCAGGGATTTCTTGCCACAGCAGCAAATAAAAGGGAGGAAAAAAAAAAGAAGCTGAACTGCAAGAATTCCGAGAATTGCCTCCAACAGTCCCTTCCAGAGCTGGATTCACCTCCAGCCAAACCTGGAGATGCTCTGGTTCCTAAATCCTAAATTTTAAGGGAGGCCCCGGGGGTGAATTCCAATAAAAACTTTCCCGTTGATCCCAAATTCCCTTTTCCAACCAGATGAGCTGAGCTTAGCCAGAAACATTCAAATAAGATTTCATGGGATGAAACCTGGACTGGGAGGTTCCACCAGGAAACCTCCAGAGCTCCTTCCCAGTGTGGATCTTCTGCGAGAAACGCAATCGAGACCTGGGAATCATGGAATCTCATGGAATCATGGAACGGCTGGGGCTGGAAGGGGCCTTCAAGATCATGGAATTCCACAGGAACACCTTCCATTCCGAGGGCAGGAAGAGCCCGTGGAGGTTTTCCCAGCCACCAGAGCCAGGGTGACATTGATAACCTGGACTGGGAGGTTCCACCAGGAAACCTCCAGAGCTCCTTCCCAGCTGCGGATCTTCTGTGAGAAACGCAGCCGAGATCTGGGAATCACGGAAACTCATGGAATCATGGAACGGCTGGGGCTGGAAGGGGCCTTCAAGATCATGGAATTCCACAGGAACACCTTCCATTCCGAGGGCAGAAGAGCCCACTGTGGTTTTCCCAGCCACTGGAGCCAGGATGACATTGATGCCCCGAACTCCTGTTCTGCCCATCCACCCCGTGGATAAAACATCGGGAAGAGAAGGATTTCCAGTGGAATGCCGTGGTCTGGGAATGGGATGAGGTTCCCAAAGCACCAGGGATTGGAAAGATGGAGAAATTCCAGGCCATCCTCTTTGTCCTTAAGGGATGGGAGGGATGAGGCAGGTTTTGGGGTTGATCCAGATCCCGGTGGGAGTTTCAACGGGATCAACAATTCCAAGCTTAAAAAAAAAATTTTTTTTTTTTTGCTCCTTAGTGGAAGAAAAACTTCATCAAATCATGGAAATTTCATGGAAATTTCACAGAAAAACTTCACCAAATGCCCAAACCCATGGTTTTGGTTAAAAAAAAAAATTTTTTTTTTTTTGCTCCTTAGTGGAAGAAAAACTTCATCAAATCATGGAAATTTCATGGAAATTTCATGGAAAAACTTCATCAAATGCCCAAACCCATGGTTTTGGTTGGAAGGAAAAATCCCTATCCCAGGTTGCTCCAAGCTGGCCTTGGACACTTCCAGGGATCCAGGGGCAGCCACAGATTCTCTGGGAATTCCATCCCAGACCCTCACCCCCTTCACAGGGAAGAATTCCTTCCCAGTATCCCATCTATCCCTGCCCTCTGGCAGTGGGAAGCCATTCCCTGTGTCCTGTTCCTCCATCCCTCATCCCAAGTCCCTCTCCAGCTCTCCTGGAGCCCCCTCAGGCACTGGAAGGGGCTCTGAGCTCTCCCTGGATCCTTCTCCAGATGAACATTCCCAGTTCTCCCAAGTTTCTCCTGGCTCCTCACACCAGGAGACATCACCCAGCTGTGAAAATCCAACATTTGGATGAAGAAAAGTCCGGAATTCCAAACCTGAGGCTCCTGCTGGAGGCAGGACATTGGGAAGGAAGACCTTGAGGATCCTCTCCATGCCCTTCCGAGCGGTTTTCCGCAGCAACTCCACTTCCTGGGTTTCTCTTCCTTCTTGTCTTGGAGGAAGGCTGGGAATCCCTGCAGGGACCTGGAAAACCCTCGGGCAGCAGAGATTTATGCCATTGATCCACCTGTTTTCCGAACCCGGACACGGCAGGTTCTTCCCAGCGCCTCCTGGGAAAGGAAATAAACGGAGAGAATTCCAAGAAAAAATTGTGGGACGCTCAAATTGGGTATTGTAGAGATTTGAGGCATCTTTTATTGTACAAATTTGCTTTTTTGGGATCTTTTGGAGTCAGGAAATGGCTGCTGCCTGTAAGGGAGGAAGTTTTTGATCCCAGAGAGCTGCGGCGGGCACATTCCAGGGATTGGGTTGTGAGAGAATTCCCCTTGGATATTCCAGCTTAGCCACACTTAATCCAGGAAGATTTAAATGCTGTGTTTTATCTCTGAAATCCTGGTGACTTCAGAACCAGGACGTGCTAAAAAAAATTGGGAATCCTGAGGAATAACTTTTCCCAGCAGATGGGACTTGGGTGAAGACCCCTCGCATCCCAAGATTCCTGTGTTTTGGTCCAAGGAAAACGCTCCTGATGGTCAAAAATCCATTTCTTTGTCCTTCAAGCTTCCACTTGCAATTCCTCCTTGGAGAAGCAGCGGCAGAGCTGAGTTTTCCATGGAAAAGGCTTCTTTTTTCCTGCCTGACACCTTCTCCAAGGATTTCAAGCCAATAACCCCAGACACTTCCCGACGGTGCGGAAAATCCCAGCGACCCGACACAAAATCCGGCTGACATTCCCTCTCTGAGATTTCACGGCTGTCAAGTCACGCTCCGGAGAAAAGCCTCCATTTTAAGACAAGCATGGAAAACTCCAGGGAAAAGCTGGGAAATCCTGCTGGGAAGGCTCTGCTGGCGACCAGGACAAAGCAGCTGTTGAGATCCCAGGGTTGATTCCCGAGCCGGATCCGACGCTAATTAGAACAAATCCCACCTCACCGTGGAAGCGCGAGGTGATTCTGGGATCCGGGCACTTGGCAACGGAAAATTCCCTGTGGATTCCAAGGGATGACGCATCCCTGGCCCACACGGGTGGGATGGAACGTCCCCGTGGGTGTGAGGAATGGATTGGGAGAGGTCTCCAGCATCTCCAGCCAAACCTGGAGATGCTCTGGTTCCTAAATCCTAAATTTTAAGGGAGGCCCCGGGGGTGAATTCCAATAAAAACTTTCCCGTTGATCCCAAATTCCCTTTTCCAACCAGATGAGCTGAGCTTAGCCAGAAACATTCAAATAAGATTTCATGGGATGAAACCTGGACTGGGAGGTTCCACCAGGAAACCTCCAGAGCTCCTTCCCAGTGTGGATCTTCTGTGAGAAACGCAACCGAGACCTGGGAATCACGGAAACTCATGGAATCATGGAACGGCTGGGGCTGGAAGGGGCCTTCAAGATCATGGAATTACACAGGGACACCTTCCACTATCCCAGGTTGCTCCAAGCTCTGGACTTGGACTTTTCCAGGGATGGGGAAAATGCAGGAATGATTTTTTTTTTTCCCAGCCAGGATATGAGGATCAAGAGTGGGATGCAGCCATGGTTTGGCTGAGCCGATGGGACTCATCCCTGTCACCTCCAGGGATGCAGGTGGGAATTCCAGTGTGGATTCCAAGGGATGACGCATCCCTGGCCCACACGGGTGGGATGGAACGTCCCCGTGGGTGTGAGGAATGGATTGGGAGAGGTCTCCAGCATCTCCAGCCAAACCTGGAGATGCTCTGGTTCCTAAATCCTAAATTTTAAGGGAGGCCCCGGGGGTGAATTCCAATAAAAACTTTCCCGTTGATCCCAAATTCCCTTTTCCAACCAGATGAGCTGAGCTTAGCCAGAAACATTTAAATAAGATTTCATGGGATGAAACTTGGACTGGGAGGTTCCACCAGGAAACCTCCAGAGCTCCTCCCCAGCTGCGGATCTTCTGCGAGAAACGCAACCGAGACCTGGGAATCACGGAAACTCATGGAATCATGGAACGGCTGGGGCTGGAAGGGGCCTTCAAGATCATGGAATTACACAGGGACACCTTCCACTATCCCAGGTTGCTCCAAGCTCTGGACTTGGACTTTTCCAGGGATGGGGAAAATGCAGGAATGAGGTTTTTTTCCCAGCCAGGATATGAGGATCAAGAGTGGGATGCAGCCATGGTTTGGCTGAGCCGATGGGACTCATCCCTGTCACCTCCAGGGATGCAGGTGGGAATTCCAGTCAGCAGGAATTTCTGCTCCCTCTAGTGGCATCTAAATTTTTAAAAAATTTTAATGAATTTTTAAAGCTGCAAGACCCAGGATCTGCTCAATCCCAGTCCCTGGAAAGGCCAAGACCTGGAATTCCTGGAGATTCGAGGACACACAACCTCCCATTGGCCAAACCCAGCCCAGGGCTGAATTCCTTTTCTTTTCCAGGAGATTTCCAAGGATTAAATATTTTTATTTGAGAATCTGGCTCTCCTCCAAGCTGATCCAGCAGATTTGCATCCCATAATGGGAACAGGGAACGTGTGGGTGGAGGACACCAAGGAATTAGTGACCTGGAGTGTCCGTGCTGGGTCTGATGTGGGAATTGGATCCCAGGTGGGAATCCCCCCAGAGAGCTTCTGATCCCACCTCAGGAATGATCCTTTCCTCAGGAAACTCCTGATCCCACTTTGGGAATGATCCTTTCCCCAGGAAACTCCTGATCCCACTTTGGGAATGATCCTTTCCAGAGGAAATTCCTGATTCCACCTTGGGAATGATCCTTTCCCCAGGAAACTCCTGATCCCACTTTGGGAATGATCCTTTCCAGAGGAAATTCCTGATTCCACCTCAGGAATGATCCTTTCCAGAGGAAATTCCTGATTCCACCTTGGGAATGATCCTTTCCCCAGGAAACTCCTGATCCCACTTTGGGAATGATCCTTTCCTCAGGAAACTCCTGATCCCACTTTGGGAATGATCCTTTCCCCAGGAAACTCCTGATCCCACTTTGGGAATGATCCTTTCCAGAGGAAATTCCTGATTCCACCTTGGGAATGATCCTTTCCCCAGGAAACTCCTGATCCCACTTTGGGAATGATCCTTTCCTCAGGAAACTCCTGATCCCACTTTGGGAATGATCCTTTCCCCAGGAAACTCCTGATCCCACTTTGGGAATGATCCTTTCCAGAGGAAATTCCTGATTCCACCTCAGGAATGATCCTTTCCCCAGGAAACTCCTGATCCCACTTTGGGAATGATCCTTTCCTCAGGAAATTCCTGATCCCACCTTGGGAATGATCCTTTCCCCAGGAAACTCCTGATCCCACTTTGGGAATGATCCTTTCCTTAGGAAATTCCTGATTCCACCTCAGGAATGATCCTTTCCTGCTGATCCCACCCCTGTTCTTGCAGCAAAACCCAGGGAATTTAAAATCCATACCTCGATCCTTGTTAACCCCTCACGCCGCTTTGGGAATAGGATCCTGCTCCATCAACATCTCCTGGGCTCATTTCCCACCAGGAAAAGGGGAATTCTGCCCTTCTGACCTGCTCAGGTGAGATCCCACCTGGAATTTTATATCTAGCTCCAGGATACAACAACAAAAGGATATGGAGATGTTGGAGCAATTCCAGAGGAGGCCACGGAGATGCTCCAAGGGCTGGAGCCCCTCTGCTCTGGAGACTGGCTGGGAGAGCTGGGAATGTCCAGCCTGGAGAAGGGAAGGATCCAAGGAGACCTCAGAGCCCCTTCCAGAGCCTGAAGGGCTCCAGGAGAGCTGGAGAGGGACTGGGGACAAAGGGATGTAGGGACAGGACACACGGAATGGCTTCCCACTCCCACAGGGCAGGGATAGATGGGATTTGGGAAGGAATTCCTGGTTGGGAGGGTAGTGAGGCGCTGGGATGGAATTCCCACAGAAGCTGTGGCTGCTCCTGGATCTCTGGAAATGTCCCAGGCTGGGTTGGATGGTGCTTGGAACAACCTGGGATAGTGGGAGTTGTCCCTGCCCATGGAAAAGGCTGAAATTCCATGATCTTTCAGGCCTCTTCCCACCCAAACCATTCCATGATTCGGTAATTCCATGACTCCATGATTCCACATCCACCAGCAGTGAAAGACCCCAAACCCCTCTCCTTCCCCAAAATCCCCCTGCCCCAGGAGGACCCCCCCATTCCCAGGCTCAGAAATTCCATCAGAGCCTCTCCCGGGAGCTCGGGAAGGTGGAACCTCCCCCGAGGTGCGGAGCCGAGGCCGCCTCTGATGTCCCACATGAAAGCACTTGCCAAGCCGGGAATTCCTGTTCCCATCCAGCCACAGTTTCTGGCAGCAGGAGCTGGGAAAGGGAATTCCACCTCGGATTGGTCTCCTCAACCTGGCTGGGTCCTTAACGTGGTCAAAAGCATCAATTAAGAGAAGACAAACACATTAATTAATGACCCGCCTCAGGTCTCCCAGAAAAGCTGTGGCTGCTCCGTCCCTGGAATTGTCCCAAGTCAGGCTGGGATCGTGGGAGGCGTCCCTGCTCATGGCAGGAGGTGGAAAAAGATGGATTTTAAAGCTCCTTTCCAACCCAAACCATTCCATGATTCTACGATTTGCAGCTTTTAATCCATAAAAGATGAAACAACAACAAAGGAGTGACACGAACATCTCTGAATGTTATCCTTGGGAATGGAGCACTGACTCCCTTCTCCTTCCCGAGGGAAATTATCCCTGCCAGGAGCTCCCCAGACCTGTGGGACAAGCCCTGGTTGGACCGTGAATCATCCCCACTCCTCAGGGAGATCTTATCCAGGGAAAGCATTTAAAACCACGCCGAGCTCTAAACCCGAATTTCCAATCCTAAAAACGAATTTCAAAAGGATGAAAAATTATTCCTTTAGGGAACCTTCCCGCAGGGAACATCTAAAATATCCCCAAGGTGGAGAAACACCTCTTCCTGATGTTTTTCCCTCTTCCTCCTTGTTTTATGGATGATCCAACTCGGTGAAGACCCACCAAGCCTCGAGCAGGAGGAACCATCCACAAACCACCTTTTCCCAAGACCTGCAGGATCTCTCTTGGAGACGACCAGGATTGGGAATTCCCGATTTTCCCCCCAATCCCACCTTTACCTTTCCGTTTCCTCCTTCACCACGGAATACTGGCTGGACTGGCGGCTCGAGCGCTGCTCCTGCACCTTCTCGTTGCCCTCCAGCTCCTGCTCCAAGGACGAGCTGGTGCTTCCCTCCCTGCTGACATTGCTGCTCCTGCCGGGGCTGTTTTCCGTGGAAGCCCGCGGCGACTCCGTGTTCTGCTTCAGCGTCTGCAGCTTGGCCAGCGGGATGATGTCGCAGTTCTGGGGACGGTGCCACACCGTCCTCTGCGTGGTGGCATTGTAGTAGTAGAAGCGGGAGGTGTTGGGGTCGAAGAGCTCCCACCACTGGTTCTCATTGGTGCGCTTGATCCGCACCCCGGCGGGCGGGTCCCACACGCACTCCCCCGTGATGAGGTTGGCGTACATGCGCTCCCGGGTCCGAGGCTCGATGATTTCCACCCATTCCAGCCTGGGAAAGGACAAGGAGAGAAGGGAAACGTCAACCCAGCGATCTTGGGAGGTCGCCCAACCTGACGATTCCGTGATTTGGCGTGAGCGCAGGATGGAGAAGAGCGACTTCTCAACTCTGCTTTCCACCCCCATTGAGTGTCCCATGTCCAAGACTCGATGATTCCCACCCATTCCAGCCTGGAAAAGAACAGGGAGAGGGGAAGCATCAACCAAGGTCCCTCCCAACCCCAACCACCCGATGATTCCATGATTTGGCACGAGCGCAGGATGGAGAAGAGCGACTTCTCAACTCTTCCTTCCAACCCCATCAAATCTCCCATATCCAAGACTTGAGGATTCCCACCCATTCCAGCCTGGAAAAGAACAGGGAGAGAGGGGAAGCATCAAACAAGGTCCCTCCCAACCCCAATCATCCGATGATTCCGTGATTTGATGCGAGCGCAGGATGGAGAAGAGCGACTTCTCAACTCTGCTTTCCACCCCCATCGAGTCTCCCGTGTCCAAGACTCGATGATTCCCAACCATTCCAGCCTGGAAAAGAACAGGGAGAGGGGAAGCATCAACCAAGGTCCCTCCCAACCCCAACCACCCGATGGTTCTGTGACTCGGTGCTCATGGGGTGGACAAGAGCAATTTGACAACTTCTCTTTCCACCCCTATAAAGTCTCCCATGTCCAAAGCTTGATAATTCACACCCATTCCAGCCTGGAAAAAAAAAACCAGGAAAGAGTGGAAACTCAACCAAGATCCCTCCCAACCCAACCATCCAATGGTTCCGTGATCAATGCGAGCGCGATCAAAGCGAGAGCGGGATGAAGAGCGACCTCACAACGCTTTCTTCTACCCCCATCGAGTCCCGCAGAATTATTTACACAAAACAGAGAATTTTTCCAAAGAGTTTCCAACCAATCCCTGATTTCCAGCTCCCAGGGAAACCCAGCAAGTCTGCAAAACGCAAGCCAGGGATGGAGCACCCCAATGTCCACCCGGGATCACAGCATCCACCCCTAACCCTTGAAGGTCCAGAGCCGGGGATCAAAGCACATTCCATGAGGGAATGGGAAGGAATGGAAGGACAGGAATCACCAACCTGGAGATGAACTTCTGCATGACCGGCGCTGCCACCCACACCACCAAACCCGGCAGCATTTCCCACAAAAACTCCAAAATTTGTGGATTTGACCTCCCCCGGTCCAGCTGGAGCAGCGCAGCTCCCCGGCACTCCAGAGATCCCAAAGCTCCTTCCCTCTGTCCGGATTTCGACAGCAGGAAAAGGCGTCGGCTCCGTGGGATCCACCTCCGGCACCATCCCAAAACCACCGGCCCCAGCACAGCTGGGCTGGGTGACAACCACCGAAACCTGATGGTGGCGGGGATGGAGATGGTGAGGGCTGAACAGGCCCAGCGTGTCCTGGGCTCCTTGGGAAGGAATGGAATGGGATGGAATCATGGATGGGATGGGATGGGATGGGAGGGGATGGGATGGGATGGGATGGGATGGGATGGGATGGGATGGGATGGGATGGTCCCATGGGCAAGGGACACCTTCCCCCCTCCCAGGGTGCTCCAAGCCCTGGCCAGCCTGGCCTTGGACACTTCCAGGGATCCAGGGGCAGCCACAGATTCTCTGGGAATTCCATCCCAGCCCCTCACCACCCTCCCAACCAGGAATTCCTTCCTGCCCTCTCGCTGTGGGAAGCCATTCCCAGTGTCCTGTTCCTCCATCCCTTGTCCCAAGTCCCTCTCCAGCTCTCCTGGAGCCCCTTCAGGCACTGGAAGGGGCTCTGAGGTTTCCCTGGATCCTTGTCTTCTCCGAAGAGCGACTTCTCAACTCTTCCTTCCAACCCCATCAAATCTCCCATATCCAAGACTTGAGGATTCCCACCCATTCCAGCCTGGAAAAGAACAGGGAGAGAGGGGAAGCATCAAACAAGGTCCCTCCCAACCCCAATCATCCGATGATTCCGTGATTTGATGCGAGCGCAGGATGGAGAAGAGCGACTTCTCAACTCTTCCTTCCAACCCCATCAAATCTCCCATATCCAAGACTTGAGGATTCCCACCCATTCCAGCCTGGAAAAGAACAGGGAGAGAGGGGAAGCATCAAACAAGGTCCCTCCCAACCCCAATCATCCGATGATTCCGTGATTTGATGCGAGCGCAGGATGGAGAAGAGCGACTTCTCAACTCTTCCTTCCAACCCCATCAAATCTCCCATATCCAAGACTTGAGGATTCCCACCCATTCCAGCCTGGAAAAGAACAGGGAGAGAGGGGAAGCATCAAACAAGGTCCCTCCCAACCCCAATCATCCGATGATTCCGTGATTTGATGCGAGCGCAGGATGGAGAAGAGCGACTTCTCAACTCTTCCTTCCAACCCCATCAAATCTCCCATATCCAAGACTTGAGGATTCCCACCCATTCCAGCCTGGAAAAGAACAGGGAGAGAGGGGAAGCATCAAACAAGGTCCCTCCCAACCCCAATCATCCGATGATTCCGTGATTTGATGCGAGCGCAGGATGGAGAAGAGCGACTTCTCAACTCTTCCTTCCAACCCCATCAAATCTCCCATATCCAAGACTTGAGGATTCCCACCCATTCCAGCCTGGAAAAGAACAGGGAGAGAGGGGAAGCATCAAACAAGGTCCCTCCCAACCCCAATCATCCGATGATTCCGTGATTTGATGCGAGCGCAGGATGGAGAAGAGCGACTTCTCAACTCTGCTTTCCACCCCCATCGAGTCTCCCGTGTCCAAGACTCGATGATTCCCAACCATTCCAGCCTGGAAAAGAACAGGGAGAGGGGAAGCATCAACCAAGGTCCCTCCCAACCCCAACCACCCGATGGTTCTGTGACTCGGTGCTCATGGGGTGGACAAGAGCAATTTGACAACTTCTCTTTCCACCCCTATAAAGTCTCCCATGTCCAAAGCTTGATAATTCACACCCATTCCAGCCTGGAAAAAAAAAACCAGGAAAGAGTGGAAACTCAACCAAGATCCCTCCCAACCCAACCATCCAATGGTTCCGTGATCAATGCGAGCGCGATCAAAGCGAGAGCGGGATGAAGAGCGACCTCACAACGCTTTCTTCTACCCCCATCGAGTCCCGCAGAATTATTTACACAAAACAGAGAATTTTTCCAAAGAGTTTCCAACCAATCCCTGATTTCCAGCTCCCAGGGAAACCCAGCAAGTCTGCAAAACGCAAGCCAGGGATGGAGCACCCCAATGTCCACCCGGGATCACAGCATCCACCCCTAACCCTTGAAGGTCCAGAGCCGGGGATCAAAGCACATTCCATGAGGGAATGGGAAGGAATGGAAGGACAGGAATCACCAACCTGGAGATGAACTTCTGCATGACCGGCGCTGCCACCCACACCACCAAACCCGGCAGCATTTCCCACAAAAACTCCAAAATTTGTGGATTTGACCTCCCCCGGTCCAGCTGGAGCAGCGCAGCTCCCCGGCACTCCAGAGATCCCAAAGCTCCTTCCCTCTGTCCGGATTTCGACAGCAGGAAAAGGCGTCGGCTCCGTGGGATCCACCTCCGGCACCATCCCAAAACCACCGGCCCCAGCACAGCTGGGCTGGGTGACAACCACCGAAACCTGATGGTGGCGGGGATGGAGATGGTGAGGGCTGAACAGGCCCAGCGTGTCCTGGGCTCCTTGGGAAGGAATGGAATGGGATGGAATCATGGATGGGATGGGATGGGATGGGATGGGATGGGATGGGATGGGATGGGATGGGATGGGATGGGATGGGATGGGATGGGATGGGATGGGATGGGATGGGATGGGATGGGATGGGATGGGATGGGATGGGATGGGATGGGATGGGATGGTCCCATGGGCAAGGGACACCTTCCCCCCTCCCAGGGTGCTCCAAGCCCTGGCCAGCCTGGCCTTGGACACTTCCAGGGATCCAGGGGCAGCCACAGATTCTCTGGGAATTCCATCCCAGCCCCTCACCACCCTCCCAACCAGGAATTCCTTCCTGCCCTCTGGCTGTGGGAAGCCATTCCCAGTGTCCTGTTCCTCCATCCCTTGTCCCAAGTCCCTCTCCAGCTCTCCTGGAGCCCCTTCAGGCACTGGAAGGGGCTCTGAGGTTTCCCTGGATCCTTGTCTTCTCCAGGCTGGACTTTCCCAGCTCTCCCAGCCTGGCTCCAGCCCTTGGACCCTCTCCATGGCCTCCTCTGGATCTGCTCCAGCAATTCCAGATGGTGGATCCTGAAGCTGGGTGCAGAATTCCAGGTGGGATCTCACCTGAGCGGGGCAGAGAGCAGAATTCCCCATTTCCTGCTGCCCACGCTGTGGGATGTGCCCAGAACGTTGGGAATTTCCAGGACCAGAGCACATGGATGCGTCCTGTGGGGCTTCTCACCCACCCACACCCCCAAATCCCTTCTCCCCAGGGCTGCTCTCCATCCTTTCCCCCCATCCGTGTTTTCCTGGAATTGCCCTGACCCCCTCTCACTCAGGAACACAACAAAAGGGATTTTTGGGATCATCCAGCGGCAAACGGGAGCTTAGAAATTCCAAAGAGGATTAAGAGAAGTTGTAATCCCAAGAAACCGAGAATTCCACCGATTTTTCAGATTGCCCCAAACACTGCATTTGTCACCTCTGGATAATCCAGAGGGTACCTGAGAAGTTCTGGGATCCGTGTCTTTACTCAAATTCCTCTTTTGTGTGGGTTTTTATATATTAAAAAAAAAAAAAAAGGAATTTAATTAAGTTATTTGGGATTTATCCTCGTCTGCATTTCCAAGGCTTTTAAGGAACGTCTAGAAATAGATGAGGAGGAATAAAAAGCTAAGTGAGGCTTATCAAGGAAGGTGCCACTTAAACCTGACACATCCAGGGAGTCAGACAATGATGGATCACATGGATCGCATCCCGACGCCTTTTCCTGGGAATGAACCCCTGGAGGCTCTTCAGAAACGCCCAATTTGCAGGAAAAAAAAGTCCCTGGAGGGGGTCCCAGGTGTCAGCCTGGCCCCGAGCCCTCAGCTGCTCCAGCCCATTTTCCAACGGGATTTAAACACCTCTGGATGGAAAAAAAGAGTGGGATTTTCAGGGAGTGGAATCCCAGCTTGGATCAAACCCCCTTAAAGGAGGAAAATGTGTCCAGCTCCTCTCGGAAATAAGAGGAAAATCCATAATTAAGCTTTTCCGTGCAGAACAGAGACTAAAAGCAGTCGGAGGAGAGTCAGTCCTAAATCGTGGCTCGTCTCATTCCGCAAAACTCGGATCCGATCCGGCAGGGAACCGAAACTGGAAGCCACTTCCGGCTTTGGAGAATTGGGATTGGGCAAAGAACCGGCCAAGGTGGCCAACAGCACCTGGTCTGTCCCAGCCTGCCAGGGAAGGTTTGGGATTCCCAGGATATTGAGGGGCTGGAGTGTGGCAATGGAAGAGAGCAGGATGATCCTGAAGGTCCCTTCTGACCTAAAGCATTCCATGTTTTTATGAGGAGCAATTTGAATTCCCGATTCCCAGCAAGGTTTTGGAGACCTCGGAAGTGGCTCTGCAGCAGTTGGGGGGCTCTGCTCCCCAAATTCCCACTCCCAGGTGATCCCTTTGGAATCACAAACCAAAATATCCAAGATTTCCCAACGTCCAAGAAGCCAAATCCCCCCATCAGTGCAAAATTCCCAGGAGAGGACAATTCCCATCTCATTTCCCATCTTACTTCCCAATTTCCCATCTTGTTTCTCATCTTCTATCCCTGTTTAAGATTAATTAAAACCTCCTGCAAAGCTTCATAAAAATTTAAATTAATAATGGAATTATTAAATGGGTTGGGGTGAAAGGAGCTTTTAAAGCTCATCTGTTCCAACCCCTCCCTGTTATTTTATTTATTATTGATTAATTAATTAATGTTCATTATTGCACCCTTTATTTTGTTCATTATCCCCATTATTTTATTTATTATCGACTTCATTAATATTCCTTTAATTATTACACCCATGATTTTATTTATTACTTATTTTTCAGGAATATTTGACTCAAAATATGGGAAGAAAACCACAATTCCTTGATGCCAGACCTTGGAAAACCTGGAAGTGTGTTTTTAAATGGGGAAAAAATCATGGAATGAGGGCCAGGAGAGGGATGGATCCTCAGCCACTCCATGGAAAATGGGAAAACTGCTCCTGTGGTTTTGCCATGGAATCACTGTGGTCCTATCCCCGGCCGTGGGATTTTGGGAAGTTGAGTGTCCTCTCCCCAAAATTCCAAGTGGTAGCAGGACTCCAGGTCCACCATGGCTCAGTAATGGCGATTATCATGGAAAATAATGGAATTTTTCCATGTGGGAAGGGACCTTTGAGGGTCACCTTCTTCCAATGCCTTTCCATGAGCTGGGACACCTTCCACTATTCCAGGTTGCTCCAATTCCTGACCTTGGACAATTCCAGGGATGGGGCAACCACAGATTCTCTGGGAATTCCATCCCAGCCCCTCACCACTCTCACAGCCAGGAATTTCTTCCCAATATCCCACCTAAATTTCTACTTCTCCACTGGAAAGCCATTCCTGGTGTCCTGTCACTCCATCCCTTGTCCCCAGTCCCTCTCCAGCTTTCCTGGAGCCCCTTCAGGCACTGGAAGGGGCTCTGAGGTCTCCCTGGATCCTTCCCTTTTCCAGGCTGGACATTCCCAGCTCTCCCAGCCTGGCTCCAAGCCTTGGAGCATCTCCGTGGCCTCCTCTGGATCTGCTCCAACATCTCCACATCCTCCTGATGTTGGATCCTGGAGCTGAGTGCAGGATTCCAGGTGGGGCCTCACCTGAGCAGGGCAGAGGGGCAGAATTCCCTCCTTTCCTGCTGCCCACTGGGAATTTCTGGGATGTGGCCACACACAGCCAGGTCAAATCCCGTTTTTTATCAATTCCCGAGGACAGGAGGGAATGTCCGGCAAAATCAGAGCTCAGGACCCAGGCGGATGCTCCGGCAGCTCCTGGCCTTCATCCATAACAACTCAAACACCGGGAGCTGTGCGGTCTGGAAGAATCCAGAAAAGAATCCTGCATTCCCTGCTGGAAAAAGCTATTCCAGGACAGCGGGAGAAACCCGAGTCCTCTGCTCCATCCTGAATCCACGGCAATCCCAGCGAGGGAAAAGCGCTGACAAGGCAGAGCGCCGACCCCAAATCCGCCTCAGGACAAAACCAACTCCTCCATCAAAGCGAATCCGTCGCCGATCGGCCCCGGCCGCTGCTCGCTCCTTTCCAATTAAATAAAAAGAGGGAAAAGTCCAGCTCCGGGAGGCAGGAGCCGTCGGATCCGGGTGCTCACGCGGCGCTGCTTTGATGGAGAAGGGATGTGACTGCCTGGACAACGTCGGGAGAAGGTTCAAGGGCGGCCGCGGTGAAGGGGAGACGTCAGCAGGAATATCATGGGATGGTCGGGAGGATCATGGAATGGTTTGGAAGGGGACTAAAGATCATGGAATTCCATTGGCAGTGACACCTTCCACTATCCGAGGTTGCTCTAAGCCCTGTCCAACCTGGCCTTGGACAATTCCAGGGATGGAGCAGCCACAGATTATCTGGGAATTCCATTCCAGCGCCTCAGCACCATCCCAGGGAAGAATTCCTTCCCAAATTCCAAACTAAACCTCTCCATTTTTAATTCCAAGTCCTTCCCTCTCCTCCCTGTTCCTCTGACAACTTGAAGCCTCAACTCTGGGTGAAGCTGATCCTGCCTGAACTTAACTTCCTTCTTTTTGGATGGTTCAGGAATTTAAAACAACTCCTCCAACTTCTTCCCCCCAGGTCTTGGCTTGGAGCTGCTCCTTTCCAACCAAAATCCCAGGAATCAATGCAGAAATCTGATCCCGTTTCTCTGTGATCCCAAAAAACGCTTTTCCAGCTTTTTTTCCCCCTGGGATGCAGCGGTCAATACATTCCAAATCATTTGAGGTGTGGAACTCTGGGAAGTTTAAGCTCGTCCTAAGCCAGGTCGGCGCATGGAGTTAATCCCGGTGCCAGGAGTGACACCGAGGTGACACCGAGGGAAGGGGTCAGGCCCCAGGTGGCTCTGAGGCCAAATTAACCTCAGTGACCCCAATTCCAGCTCCTTAAAACCCAGCTTAAATCCAGCTCCTTAAAACCCAGCTTAAATCCAGCTCCTTAAAACACAGCTTAAATCCAGCTCCTTAAAACCCAGCTTAAATCCAGCTCCTTAAAACCCAGCTTAAATCCAGCTTGGAGTGGGATTGGAGCAACCCGCTCCAGTGGAAGGCCGGGCTCGATGACCTCCAAAAGTCCTTCCCAACCCAACTCATTTGAAGTTCCCATGATCCTACGAGACTTTAATGACCTCATTACCATGAAAATTCCAAAAAACCCCATTATCCTACAAATTGTGGCCAGTTTCTCCAAAACATCAACACCAGAAGGATTTTTTTTTTTGTAGGGAAAAGCATTTCCAAAGGCTGATCCAACAGAAAAATCCTCCTCTGGATGTTGATGATGACGAAGAGCTTTGTCCCTGCCTTGCTCAGCAGATTCCCGGCCGGCGACTCCCGGGAACAGGCGTCGGATCGATCCCTGAGCAGTGAAATAAATCCATAAAGGACTGGGTGGAAATCTGGGAGCTGATCCAGCTCCTGCGAGAGCTGGGATGGGAAAAAAATCTGGGGCTGGGAATGCAGAGATGGGAGGAATTCCAAGGATGGAGATGTCAAGGTGCTTCAAAAAGGAGGGGGAATCATTAATTAAGGGAAAATTGTCTTTAATTAGAGCTGCACCATCTCCTTGAGGCAGCCACAGCTTCTCTGGGAATTCCATTCCAGGGTCTCACGGGGAGGAATTCCTTCCTGATGGGAGAAGCCTGGGAATAACGATTCCCAATTTAACACCATTGAACCGTTGCGTTTCATGGAACTATGGAATGGTTTGGGCGGGAAGGGACCTTAAAGCTCACCTGGATGCAAGCGGTGACACCTTCCCCCATCCCAGGCTGCTCCAACCTGGATTTGGACACTTCCAGGGATGGGACAGCTACAGCTTTTCTGGGAATTCCATTCCAGGCCCTCACCGACCGTCACCGTAACCAAATTCCTTCCCAATCTCTCCATTTTTAGTTTCAAATTCCCAACCTTGACATGAGCAGGCCCTTTCCCTTTCCATCACCATTCCAAGGACTTTGAGGATCCTTTTTCCTGCTCCATGGGGGGGTTTGAAGGCATCTCAAGACCTTTTGTTCCACCCTGCACCATCCCAACCATTCCCTTTGCCGCTGACCGCGACGATTGGAAAACCATTGGATATTTAATTGTCCCAAGGGAATTTATCAGCAAAATAGGAGTGGTAGGACCTGAGGATCATTTATTTATCCACAGACCACCAGAAATCCAAATGTGGGACATTCCTGCTCATCCAGCTGCTCCGGAAGAGGCGGAATGCAGGGATAGCACGGCCCGATGCATCCGACAGCGTCGGAACTCAACTTCCCCCTTTGATTTTCCAGAGATGCAACTCCGGGATTTGCAACTCGGGAATGATTTGCACCCCAAATGACACCCCTGGAGTAATTCCCGGACCCAGATAAACTGGGATAACGTGTCCTGGGATGTGCCACAGCCTGGAATGTGCTCTGGGAAAGCTCCCGGCGCGCTCCCGGCTGGCCAAGCTCTTCCTCAGCACTTTTGGGAGCCAAACCGCGGAGGAGGAATTTTTTGCATAGGGAAGAAGCTCCCGGATTTCTCTGCCAGCTGGGAATTGCAGCTCCTGCCAGCTCCTTCCTGAAGGAGTAAATATCTGGATAATTTTAAATATTGATATTCCAGTGGATCTGGGAATTGCAGAGGCCTGGCTTGAGCTTTGGTGCTCAAGCGACTGAGGGTGGCTACAAATGGAATTCATGGAATTACGACTTCCCCGAGTGAGGGAACCCATGGAAAATGAGCATTTCCATCAGCTGATTCCGCTGGAGAATCAGGAGATAGAATCCAAGCGGGAATCTGATGTTCCCCATGTTGGATCAAGCACCATCCAAAGGCTCCAAAATAGTGACGTTCTATGAAACCCCAAATCCCATCCCTGCTGCAAATGCCCTGATTCCACTGGGAATCAAAATCCCTGATTTGGGATGAGATTGAGCCCCACACACCATGGAATGGTGCGGGTTGGAAGGGACCTTCAAGGCCATCTCGCTCAACCCCATTGGAATCAAAATCCCTGATTTGTGATGAGATTGAGCCCCACACACCATGGAATGGTGCAGGTTGGAAGGGACCTTCAAGGCCATCTCACTCAACCCCATTCCATGGGCAGGGACATTTTCCACTATCCCAGGTTGCTCCAATCCTTTTCCAACTTGCCCTTGGACACTTCCAGAGATGGGACATCCACAGCTTCTCTGGGAAGTTCCACAAACCACAATCTCAGAGGAAAAGAATTCCCAAAGAAGCCTTAAAAACAACCAAAGACTACGTCAAAAGTGTGAAAACCCAATTTCCCTGTTATTCCTGAAAAGCACCGAGGAGAAGAGGAGCAGGGAATGATTCCACACTTTCCCCCCCTCCTTTAATTGGTTGCTCCAGAGTTTAAAAGACAACTCCAGGAAATGACTTTCCGTAGCTCCTAATTAAGCCGTGGAATTCGGCAACACAGCCAAATCCCATAAATAGGTTCAAAGGAGAATTAGATGAGTTCAAGGAGGACAAGAGCTTTTAAACGGGGTATTCCAAGGTCAGGAAATCCCCAGGAGCAGGGAAGGGTCACCCTTCCCTTTTTTCAGAGGAATTTTCCCCCCTTTTTCGGAGGAATTTTTGCCGTGGAGAATGGAACGCAGCGGCGAAAAACATTCCTACCCCTCCCATCTCCCAACATCCCGTTTTGCATCCGTGACTTTGGCATCGTCCCATCCCTTCTGGCCTAGAGGACACAGGGATAAGACTCCCAAAAAAAAAATCCCTGGAGGCTTCAAAGAGCAGTTTCAGAAAAGGGAAAAGACGGTTTTTTTTTCCGTCTTATCGGAGCGCGTGTGGCCGCTTTCCGACGCTCCCGATCCGAACTTCACAGCTCTGGCATCTCCTTTAAACTCCAGGGAGAAGAAAAAAAAAAAGGAATTTAGGAAGCTGCCGGAGAGCTGATAAGGCAAAGAGCCTGGGATGAATGGAGGATCCGCATGAAAGCAGCGAAATCGCCGGGATGACCTCGAGCCTCTCAAAGGAGCTCTGGAATTTTATCCGGAGGCTTTTGTGATCCGATATCTCTCCCGACGCCAATTAATCACTTTTTTAGCCTCTCGCCTTATTAAACCTCAGAGAGGTCAAGGGCTTGGGGATATCAGCCCTGGAAAAGTTTGGATTTAAAGGGAAGAGGGCGACTGAGGACAGAAGGATGGGAATTCTTTTTGCCGAGAGGTGGGAGAGGAAACAGGACCTGGATTGAGCTGGAAGAGTCATTTCTCATCCCAAAATGATGGGAGAGGAGCTGGAGGCCACCATGGGATGGGATGGGATGGGATGGGATGGGATGGGATGGGATGGGATGGAAAGAGGAGCTGGAGATCCCAGGGAAGGGGCTGGCAGGGGGCAGGATGCCCATCCAACATCTTATCCAAGGTTCTGGGACAGCATTCCCAAAAAAAACCTCAGAGTGTTTTAATTGATAAGAAGCTTCATGAACTGAAGATGCCCCAGAAGATCCGTTATCCCAGGAGAACTTTGCGATCCATTATCCTTGTTTTTTAACAAACCTTTAGGTCCTCATTGGTTTCCATCCAAACCAAATCCAAACCAGATCCAAACCAAAGGATCCAAATTCCACCTTCCCTTGACTTGTCCTCCTGGAAAAGCCATGTTCCCAGGGTTTGTGGGGCAATTTTGGGATGGGAAGAGCCGGTTTTCCAACCTCCAAGGTGGGACCAGGATGGGGGTTGGGTGAAGCTGGAGCAGATGATTCCCACCTTGAGGATGGATCATTTTGGATGGTGGCATTCCATGAAATCCCACTCCTCAGATCAGCTAAAATCCACTCCCAAATCCCAAATCCTCATTCTTGAACTTTCCAGAAATCAGAGTGACGATTATCCGAGTGGGACTTGCCAACACCGACTCAAACACTTCCTAAAAATCTGTAATAAATTATTCTCATTTTGCTTTTCCAATCGGGATTTTCCGAGGAAAAGGCAATTAATGGGAATAAGCTCTTTGGAAATTGGGAATATTGAGAGGAATGCTTTGAACTCTGAACCAAAAACCTGGGAGCAAGCAACAGCCTGCACCAATCCGAGAAAAACCTGGAATGATCAAGACTGAGGGAAGAAATTTTCTCCCCGCCCTGAAAATTCCTGCAAAAAAAGGAATTCTGCCAATCTCAGGTGTCTCCATTACATATTCCGTGTAAAGAAAAATGTTAGGGGCCGGAAATCCAATACCACAAAATCTCCTGGCCAGAAAATTCCATAAAAATACTGGAAAGGAGGCTATTTTTCCTTATTTTCCCAGAATTCCTGGTGGTTTTGCTGCTGCATCGTGAGAGGGATTCAGGAATCACCCTGGCTCAGCTAAACCGGTTTTGATTTTTTTTTTTTGAATTCCCAGTTTTTGCCCTCTTGGATCATCAGGACACAGGGAGTGGCTTCCCACTGCCAGAGGGCAGGGAAAGATGGAATACTGGGAAGGAATCCCTGGCTGGGAGGGTGGCGAGGCCCTGGAATGGAATTCCCAGAGAAGCCGTGCCTGCCCCATCCCTGGAATTGTCCAAAGTCATGCTGGAGCAACCTGGGATAGCGGAAGGTGTCCAGGGGACTGGATGGGATTTTCCCTTCCCAAACCATTCCATGATTGATATCCCTGATTTTCCCCTAAGGATGCAGTTTTTTTAAGGGAAAAAAGGCCAAGTTTGGCTTTTTGGGGCAGTGGCAGCTGGGGGGAGGCAGAGAGGGAGAGGAGCAGGGAAAAATTCTGGTGGCAGCTGCTGAATCCCAACCCTCCTCACCACATGTCCAAAACACCCTTTCCTTGAACTCCTGTTTTTTAACTCCTTAGGGAAAACTTCATTTCCATTAAAAATTTTCCGTTTGTGCCAATCCCGAGGGAAAAAGAATCAATTTAAAGCTTTAAACTTTAAAAGGTGGAGCCTGGACTGAGGAAAAGCCCAAGTGCAAGTGAAGATTGGAAAAGTGGGATCCCCAAAGTCACAGAGGTTGGAAAACAGCAGGAAAAGGACAAAAATTCCAACAAAACAGTAAAAATTCACTTTTTTTTGCGGGGTGGGGGGGGGTGCAGAATTCAAGAGGTGCCAGAGCATGGGAGGTCAATATTTTATGGATTTAATTTGGGGAAAATAAACTCTAAATACACATCCTTAAATTAAATCCTAGAATGGAATAACTTTAAATCCCAGTTCCAAGTCTGCCTTTCCCGAGATTTGCCACTGGGAGGAAAAAGGGAATATTCAATAACAGCAAAAAAACAAGGAATAATCCACAACAAGCCTAAGGGAAAAGCAGCACCGAGGAAAAACTTGGAAAAAGTTTTGTTTTCCTTGCTAAGCCCAGCCCCGAGCGGAAGAAAAACGAAGCTCGAGAGCACATCCCGTGCTTTCTGAACTCCAAAATATTCATGGAATGAGGTCGGGAAAACAGCAGAGAACTACAAACAGCAAATCTGAGCCGGAGAGAAAAATATTCCTCCTCCTCCTCCCTCCTTTGCCAGAGCCACGGCAAACATCGGGCACAGCTCCTCCGGGGAGGGGCGGGGGGGTCGAATTCCTTGGAAATCCTGATCTGGGGCTTTGGAATGGCTTTTCCTTGTCCTCGGGAAGCGGCAGCTGGCGGGGAGCAGGTGATTCCGAGGCCACCTGTTGTCATTTGATTCCCCCAGCACGGCTGGGATCGGGATGAGGGAGGAATCCGGGAGGAGGAGGAGGATTTGGGATGAAAACAAGGGATCCTTGTTTCCCCAGGGCGTCAACTCCCTGTGGAATTTGATCCCTAAAAAAAAAACCAAAAAAAAAACCATCCCTGGGATGATGGGAGCAATTAGAAGGTGAAAAATGAGACGGCTTTCCAGAGGTCACCTCCTAAATATCCGATGACCTCCCCGCTCCTTCTCCGAGAGGGAGAAAAACATGGAAGCAGCTTCTCCCCCTCTTCCCGCCGGGATATTTTTAGGACTGGGAGATAAGGCTGGAAAACATTCCAAGCTCCAAGACAGGCGCCCCAGACAGCAAATCCCATTTGGGAAAAGAACTTCCCCCCCCACTCCCTGCTGAGCGGAGCCGCGAAATCCTTCAATCCTTCGTAGGAGGAAAATTACGGAGTCGGAGTTTGCGCTGCTTCCCTACTCCATGTCCCGCTCCCAAATCCAGAAAAAAAGAGCTGGGATTGTTCCTCGGGACATAAGAGGGGATGAAAAGCAGAGGGAAAATGGAGGGAAGCGTTTGTTATCCGCAAGGAAACGGGGCCATATGTTCTGCGGATAAAAACCGCTCCGATAGCGTGACTCGTGCCCGGGATCCGCGATCCGAGGGCTCGGCACAGTTGGTGTGGAATCTGTCGTCCCGGCTGCCAGGAGGAGGGGAAGGGAGGTGGAAAAGTGGGATGCTGCCCAGCTTTTCCCCTTTTCCCAAAGCTTCTCCTCATCCTGGAGAAATATTGATCCGCAGCTTCCTGCTGGTGGCGTGGGAAGCGGGAAAAGGGGGGAATTTTGCCCCTTGGCGAGATCCCGCCTGGAATTCTGCATCCAGCTCTGGGATCTAAGAGCAGAGGGATTTGGAGTTGTTGGAGCAAATACAGAGGAGGTCATGGAGATGCTCCGAGGGCTGGAGAGAGCCTGGGAGAGCTGGGAATGTCCCGCCTGGAGAAGGGAAGGATCCAAGAAAAGCTCAGAGCCCCTTCCAGTGCCTGAAGGGGCTCCAGGAGAGCTGGAGAGGGATTTGGGACAAGGGATGGAGTGACAGGGATACAGGGAATGGTTTAAACTGGCAGAGGGAATTTGGGATATTGGGAAGGAATTGTTCCCTGTGAGGGTGGTGAGGGGCTGGGATGGAATTCCCAGAGAATCTGTGGCTGCCCCATTCCTGGAATTGTCCAAGGCCAGGAATTGGAGCATCCTGGAATTGTGGAAGCATTCCATCCTGCCCATGGAATTCCATGATCTTGAAGGTCCCTTCCCACCCAAACTATTCCATAATTTTTTGCTGCTGTTAAACCACGCTTGGAGCATCCGGAGTTTGCATCCAGAGCTGCTAATGGATCCGTGCTCACATTCCAGTGGATCCCAGTGGATCCAGGTCCCTCTGGATGCTGCAGAAAAATCCCTCTAAAAACTTTCCCTGGAGCTTGGAGGGTTCCCACAGGACACAATGACTTCATTCCGAAGTTTCAAAGGGAATTCAAACACACCAAATCCAGGACTGATCCAAATCCAGCTCATATAAACTCCAGGGAAAATTCCAAACTAGGCCTAAATAGCCTTGAAACTTAAAAAAAAAAAAAAAAAAAAAAAAAAAAAAACAAAAAAAAAAAACCACAGAATGCCAGATTTGGGTTTTTTCCCCCCAATCCATGGATTGAAACACAGATATTCCACTTTGGGAACCAAATCAGGGAATTCAGGAACGAACATTCCACCTAAAAATGCTCCTTTGGCACCGAAATCACGCGAGGAACCCAAACACTTCCACGTTCTGCCACTCCTTGGGAGGAACTTTGCCGAAGGAATTCCCAAAGAGCAAAACCTCATCCAAAGAAGCCAAAAAAATTCCAAAAAATAAAAAAAAAAAAAAAAAAAAAAAAAAAAAAACACAAAACAAAAAACCCAGAATGCCAGATTTGGGTTTTTTCCCCCCAATCCATGGATTGAAACACAGATATTCCACTTTGGGAAAAACCCCAAAAAAACCCAAAAAACCAAACCCAGAATGCCAGATTTGGGGTTTTTTCCCCCCAATCCATGGATTAAAACACAAACCAAATCAGGGAATTCAGGAACGAACATTCCACCTAAAAATGCTCCTTTGGCACCGAAATCACGCGAGGAACCCAAACACTTCCACGTTCTGCCACTCCTTGGGAGGAACTTTGCCGAAGGAATTCCCAAAGAGCAAAACCTCATCCCAAACTGCCAAGAGTGACTTGGCAGGTGCGGGAGCATCTGCTGCTTCCAGAGGCTCCTCTGGCAGGAGGAGCGGATTCCAGAGGCTCACACCCATTGGATACTCCTCAAAACTTGGCCTGGATGGGCAGCGAGGATGAGGAAGGCTGATTTTCCACTAAAAATCTTGGATATTTGGGCTAGAGGAGCTTCCTATGCACAGGAGAAAAGGAAAACTCAGCATTCCAATGGGAGTGGGAAAAGGGGAAGGAATTTAGGAGTTTTTTGGGAATCTTTCCCAAAAATGCCCCAAACCACAAGATCCAGAACACCCCCTCCTCCCTTTTCCAAGGTTTCAGTCCTTATTCCAGGCGGGAGATGGGAAACCGCAGATCCCCAACACCGTTTTTCCCTGTTTTTATAACAGTGTGTCCCAAATATTTTAGGACGGGTTTGGAGGTGACCTGAGCCACGTTCCCTTCCTCCCCCAAGCACAGGAAACTTGGAATTCTCCCATTCAGCATCCAAATTCCGCAATCTCCAAGGATGGATGTCTCCCCACCACTCCTGCTGGCCAAAACCATGGAAAACCAACAACGGGAGACCCCTCCATGCTGCAGCCGTGGAATCCCTTCCATGGAAAATCCTGGTTTTCCCTTCCCCACCACCCCTTTAGGTGGAGAGGACACTTGGATCCGTTCCCAGCCTCCTCTCCGGGCTGGAAGTGCTCGTTAAGCGCCGGCGTTAACGCCGTGCCCTCTCGGAATCCGCGGCAGATCCATCTGGGAGAGGCTCTCCCCCACTCCCAGTTACCCGACGGTTTGGGATGACATTCCGGGAATGATCAGGAGGCACCATCTGGGCCGGAGCCTCGGCTCCACCACCAGAGCCGTGCCCAGAGCCCGGTCATGAACGCTCCTCACGGAATCCGGGAGAAATCCCAGCAATCCGGCCTTTCTGTAATTATTTTTTTCGGGATCTCTGCCATTCAAAGTTATCCGTACGTGGTTCTGCTCTCAGAGCCTGCTCCAGTACAGCAAAAAAGCAGGAAAAATCCATTGGGAAGGCTTCCCAGTTGTCCAGCCCTTGGAAGCTGGACCCATCAAGTTCCTGCTCCCCTGCCGTGGTTTCATTCCCATTTTTCTGAGGGTTTTGTGGGAAGGAATTCCACAGGATTTTGGAGGAAAATTTAAATAATGGAGGATTTTGGAGGATTTAGAGCTGTTCCTTTGCTGTCTCCAGTCTGGAAAAATCTGGCTTCACCCCCAGATTTCTCCTCCCTTCTCTGGTGGTGCTGGGTTGGCCAACAGGAAAACTGGGGAGACTTGGGAACAACAGCCAAGGAAAGTGGAATAAATCCATACCGGTCAATCACAGGGACTGTGGAATGGTTTGGGTGGGAAGGGGCATTAAGGATCATGGAATTCCATCCCTGGCTTCACCCCCAGATTTCTCCTCCCTTCTCTGGTGGTGCTGGGTTGGCCAACAGGAAAACTGGGGAGACTTGGGAACAACAGCCAAGGAAAGTGGAATAAATCCATACCGGTCAATCACAGGGAGCCATGGAATGGTTTGGGTGGGAAGGGGCACTAAGGATCATGGAATTCCATCCCTTTTCCATGGGCAGGGACACCTTCCAGTGTCCCAGGGTGCTCCAAGCTCTGTCCAACCTGACCTGGGATAATTCCAGGGATCCAGGAGCAGCCACAGCTTCTCTGGGAATTCCATTCCAACCATTCACCACCCCCACAGGGAAGAATTCCTTCCCAAAATCCCACCTATCCCTGCCCTCTGGCAGTGGGAAGCCATTCCCTGTGTCCTGTCCCTCCATCCCTTGTCCCAAGTCCCTCTCCTCGAGCTCCTTCAGGCACTGGAAGGGGCTCTGAGGTTTCCCTGGATCCTTCCCTTCTCCAGGCTGGACATTCCCAGCTCTCTCAGCCTTTCTCCAACCCTTGGAACATCTCCATGGCCTCCTTTGGATCTGCTGCAGCAGCTCCATGTCCTCCTGATGTTGGATCCTGGAGCTGGGTGCAGAATTCCAGGTGGGATCTCACCTGAATGGGGCTAAGGGGCAGAATTCCCCCCTTTCCTGCTTCCCCATGGTGGAATGAGCCTGGGACACTGGGAATTTCTGGGATGTGAGTGCACACAGACGGGGCATGTCCCGTTTTTCACCCACCAACACCCAGAATTCCTTCTCCTTGGAACTGCTCTCCATCCCTTCATCCCTCAGCCTGGATCCAGGAAGGAAAGCAGGAGGAGGGCTTTTCCACATTCCTCTCCATCCTTGTTCCAGAGAGAGTTTGGGGATGCTGAAATCCCTTTTTTTTTCTGTTGAAATGGAATTCTCCAGCCGTGCAGCAAGAACGACAAAGCATTCCGGAGCCGAAGGGATCCTCTGGAGAACTGCAGGAGGAGAGGCCCAGGTGTGCCACTCCCCTTAAACCTCCTGCATCCGCCACATCCCAAAATCCAAGGAATTGGCTGCAGCCACCTCGGGGTTTCCTGGGAGCCGCTCCCTCAATCCCGGCTGTCGATCCCATTTATGGAGATTTTGTGTCCGGCCCATTCCACGGGATCGATGGCACCCATCAAACAATTAAAGCTTGAAAATTCCGAGGATCCCAACCCTCCGGCGGACTCAGATCAGGAAAAAGTGCAGAAACCCGCCATTAAATCCCGTTTTTCCAGGGATTGGAAGCGGGCTGGCCACAACCAGGTTTATCAACAGCTCCGTGCTGCTTCCAAAATTATATCCATGGCTCAGGGCTTTTGTTCCTGTTCCTTCTCCTCCCCCAAAATTCCGGGAGAGCCACGCGGGAATAAAAGAGCCGCGTTTGTTAATTTGGGATTAAACACAAAAGATAATGGGAAAAAAAATCACAGAGGCCTCCAACCTCCTGGATTTTCCATTCATCCCAAGCTTTTCTGGGCTCTGCCTGCTGCTGGGCACCCTCGGAGAAAAACATTCCCGGAGCAAAATCCGATGGTTCCGTCGGCGCCGCCCCCAAAATTACCGCAGCGGCTGCTCCGGGCCTGGAGTGGCAGCGGCTCCTCCTTCCCTGTGGCAGCTCCTGGGGTAATTCCTTGCTCCTGCTGGGAGCCCAAGAAAAGCTTTTTGGGTTTGTTTTTTTTTTTTTTTTTTGGGTAATATCCGTGCTTTTTCCATAGCGGGATCGGCATCAGCTCGTGTGGAATTGCGTTGGCGATAAACGGGAAAAAAAAATGCCAAAGCGCTCTCAAGTCTTGATTCCGTGTTATGGATGGAAGGAAAAGGCTTCTGGAATTTAAAAATTGAGGTTTGAACACTAAAACCCGAGGGTTTGATCCCAAACCTGAGGGTTTGATCCTAAAATTGGAGGTTTTCATCCTAAACCTGAGGTTTGGATCGTAAAATCTGAGGTTTGGATCCTAATCCTGGGGTTTCCACCCCAAATCTGAGGTTATCATCCTAAACCTGAGGTTTGGATCCCAAACTGAATGTTTTGATCCTAAACCAGAGACTTGGATCCCAAACTGAATGTTTTGATCCTAAACCAGAGATTTGGATACTAAACCCGAAGCTTTGATCCCAGACTTGAGGTTTTGATCCTAAAGTCAGAGGTTTTCATCCTAAATCTGAGGTTTGGACCCTAAAATCTGAGGTTTGGATCCTAAAATTGAGGTTTGGATCCCAAACTGAAGGTTTTGATCCTAAACCACAGATTTGGATAATAAACCTGAAGGTTTTGATCTCAAATTTGAGGTTTTGATCCTAAACCTGAGTTTTTAATCCCAAACCTGAGGTTTTGATCCTTATATCTGGGGTTTGGATCCTAATCCTCTGGTTTTGATCCCAAACCTCAGGAGGTTTGATCCCAAACCTCAGGAGGTTTTCCTCCTGAAATCTTAGGTTTTGCTCCTGAAATTTGAGGTTTTGATCCTAAGTCTGAGGTTTTGATCCTAAAATCAGAGGGTTTGATCCTAAAATCAGAGGGTTTGATGCTAAATTTTAAGTTTTGATCCCAAACCTGAGGTTTTGATCCAAAACCTGAGGTTTTTCTCCAGAAATCTTAGGCTTTGTTCCTGAAATTTGAGGTTTTGATCCTAAGTCTGAGGTTTTGATCCTAAAATCAGAGGGTTTGATCCTAAAATCAGAGGGTTTGATGCTAAATTTTAAGTTTTGATCCCAAACCTGAGGTTTTGATCCTAAAATCTGAGGTTTGGGTCCTAAACCGGAGGTTTTGATCCCAAACCGGAGGTTTTTCTCCAGAAATCTTAGGCTTTGCTCCTGAAATTTGAGGTTTTGATCCTAAACCTGAGGTTTGGATGCTAAACCTGAGGTTTTGATCCTAAAACCAGAGGTTTTGATCCTAAACTTGTGGTTTGGATCCTAAACCAGAGGTTTTGATCCCAAACCTGGGGTTTTGCTCCTGAAATTTGAGGTTTTCATCCTAAACCTGAGGTTTGGATGCCAAACCTGAGGTTTTGCTCCGAAAATCAGAGGTTTTGATCCTAAATCTTAAGTTTTGATCCCAAGACTGAGGTTTTGATCCTAAAGCTGCAGTTTGGATCCTAAACCAGAGGTTTTGATCCCAAACCTGAGGTTTTGCTCCTGAAATTTGAGGTTTTGATCCTAAACCTGAGCTTTGATCCTCTAAAAAGGCCCCAAGCCGACGTCTCCATCGTCCTTGGTGGGCCCGGATTTGTTCCGGCAAGGCCGGGCCCCGTGGCAGGACTCGTTATCAGCTCTTAATTGGTAACGGCTTTTAATTACCGAAATCCACTTAATAACCCATTTTCCTCAAATGAGCCAGATCGAGGGCTCCGATAGCGCCGATTCTGCTCGGATTCCTGGTTTTTCTCCGGGATACCCCCCAACCTCCTGCGGTGGGAACGTGCAGGAACGCCAGGCGCTCCTCCAATCCCCCAAAAACTCTTCCCGACATTCCCAGCTCGCCAACAAAATGGGAGAAGTGACCCTGAGGGGTTTTTTTTAGCTCGGGATAAGGAGCTGAACAAGCTGTGGATGAATTCCGGATTTTTTTTTTTTGTTTTTCCAGGGATAGACGGAGTGGCTGCGCTCCATCCCTGGATCCGTCTGGAAGATGCTCCGGTGTTTTCATCAGGATCTTGGAGCACATGGAGGGGAGGTTGGCCAGCTCCTCCTTCCCTCCATCCATTGCAGCTTTTCCTGAGTCATTCCCAAGCTCCTCCTGCACCTCCCTTCCGGGTTTTCCTCAGGTTGCATCCCAAGGGATGCGCATCCGAGATTGATCCGGCATCAATCCAACTTTGCTGTTGGAATGACGGGAAAACAAGCTGGAAAATCAAGCTGGATTCTTCACGGCCCCATTAAATTCCAGTATTTTATCAGGAGAATCCCAAATCCTAACAGCAAGGGTTGTGCCACGCAGGTGAGCCTGGAATTCCCACCTGGAAGCTGGACCCAAAATTAAAGTTCCTAAAAAGATCCTGCATCATCCCAAGTCGATTTTTTTTTTGGATACAAGACAAGGAATAAAGGATGTTAAGCAAGGAAAAATCCTGGACAAAGAAGGAAATAGGAAAAAAGAGGGAACATGGAATGAAGACATGTGGAATGGCATGGCGGAGAAGGGAACCGGGCTGGCAGCTCCATTTCCTAAGGATTTTCCCAGCAGAAATCCTGAACTTTGACACTCCAAGTCGTAGATTTCTCCCTCAGATGAAAAGATTTCCCAGTGGCACCTTTCCCCACAGGATTTTTCCAGGCTCTGGTAAAGAAATCCTAGGAAGTTCACATCCTTTCCTTGTTTCCCCTCATTTCATGGACATTTCCCTGAATATTTTTTCATTTTTTGGGATATTTGTGAAATCTGCAGCCAGGAGGTGAAGTTTAGGGAATCATGGAATGGTTTGGGTTGGGAGAGACCTTGCAAGATGATCCGAGCCCACCTTTTTCCATGGGCAGGGACACTTCCCGTTATCCCAGGTTGCTCCAAGCCCCGTCCAGCCGGGCCTTGGACACTTCCAGGGATGGGGCAGCCACAGAATTCCCTGGGAATTCCACCCCAGCCCGTCACCACCTTCCCGGGGAAGAATTCCTTCCCAATATCCCAAATTCCCTCTGTGAGTTTAAACCATTCCGTGTGTCCTGTCCCTCCATCCCTTTTCCAAAATCCCTTTCCAGCTCTCCTGGAACCCTTTGAGGGGGATCCCCTCTCCCAGGGAACAATTCCCGAAGCCTTTGGATCATGGGAACTCTCATCTCTGGTAAACTTCCAGCTCTCCCAGTGCTGTTTAATCCCTAATTTTCCACAGCTTCATTAGGCAGCCACATGCAAATCACTTCCCTTTTCGCTCTGCTTTCCGTGGCTCAGCATTCCAGAAAAAGCCCGGGAATGTGCCGAAGAGCGGAGTGCTTCCGTGTCAAGCCCAGGCATGGAATAAATCCTCCCAAATTAATTCCCAGTGCCCAGGGAACGACACTCCGGGCACCTGCGCAACTCCAGGGCGTGTTGGGAATTAATTATCATAAATCCTGGATGTTTATTAGTTGAGTCAGGCAGGGAAATAGTTGGAAAGCAGAGAGGGGGTGGGGTGGGGTGATCCCGATCCCATTTTATCCAATCCCGTTTCTCCTGTGGCTGAAATGGGGATGCAAAAGGTTTTAGAGCGGGCAAAGGGGGGAATTCTGCCTCTCTGCTGGAATTCCCACCTGGAATTCTGCATCCAGCTCTGGGGTGTGAAAGCAGAAGGATGTGGAGATGTCTTGGAATGGGAATCACCATCCCTGGAGATGTTTGTGGAAAAACCTTGGAATGGGAATGACCATCCCTGGAGGTGGAAATTCCATATATAAACTCGAATCCAAGTGGTCCAGGCTCTGAACCTGAAACCTGAGGTTTTGACCCCAAACCTGAGGTTTTGACCCCAAACCTGAGGTTTCAATCCCAAACCTGAGGTTTTCCTCCTGAAATCTTAGGAGATCGAGGAGATGTCGGAGCCAAATTTGGATCCGGGCCGGGAAGCGGAGGGAGGACACGGTGGTGACATCAGGGACATCTCCTGCCCCCTGTCCCCTTCCATGGCTCCCCACTGGCTCCAGAGACGGTGCAGGAGGAAAAACTGGGATAATCAGATCCCTGAGGAAAACAGGGAGCAGCTGCCAAGGAAATGAGTATTTCCTTTAAAAAAACCCCAAAACCAGGATCTCGGGTGCCACGAGCAACAAACTCATCTCTTATTCCGGCCTTTCGGAGAGTGTAGGATTTGGGAATTCCCTGGACTAGCTTTAAGGTAAAAAGAGAAATATCCACAGCTTTTCCGAGGAAAGGATTTATTCCCTTTTCGAAGTTGCTAATGGAAAGCTTGGGGAAAAAAGGGAATTTTATTCCCAGCCCCGCACAGAGAAGAATTCCTTCCCAATATTCCAAATATCCCTCTTCTCTGGCAGTGGGAAATAATTCCCTGTGTCCTGTCCCTCCATCCCCTATCCAAAATCCCTCTCCAGCTCTCCTGGAGCCCCTTTAGGCACGGGAAGAGGCTCCAAGGTCTCCCTGGATCCTTCCCTTCTCCAGGCTGGGCATTCCCAGCTCTCCCAGCCTGTTTTCCTCTCCTTATGAATATTTTCCAACCATCCAACACATTTTTTTCCTCCCAGAAAACCCCCCAGATTGCCAGGACAATCACCTGGATTTTTCTGCCTGCCCTTTTTTTTGGTGTAAAAATCAGGGTTTTTTTCAGATTTTCTGGTTTCTTTAATTTCCAAGGCTCTGGTCTGAAGCGCTTTTCCTACAGTTGCTCCATTCCCATAAAACCTTGGATCTTTTGAGGTCCCAACCTGGCCCAATCTATGATTTATTGGCTGCAAATTATCCGACTTTTTAAAAAATTCACCTAAACTTGACCATCTGCCCCCATTTTCCAACATCCCACCCAAATCTCCCCTTTCCCAGGGGGAAGCCATTCCCTGTGTCCTGTCCCTCCATCCTTTGTCCCAAGTCCCTCTCCAGCTCTCCCAGCTACAAATCATCCCAAATTTGCCATTCCAATGAAACCGACGACCACAATTCCCGGGGGAACCGCGGATTTAAATTCCTTCGGCAAACCCAGCTCCCACAGAAAGTCGCACCCAGCTCCCGAAATTGGATTTGTTTGGGTTTTATCCCCTTTGTTTGTTTGTTTTTAAGGGAGGAGGAGGATGGGGATACCCTTTCCTTCCCTTCCCAAGTCTCCCTGCTCCTCGCCATCTCCCAGGCTTGGCTCATCCGGCAGCTCCTGAACTCCCACCGGGAATTAGGGGCGGAGGCAGCATTTTTCTGGCTCCTCAACCTCCCCCGTGGGGCTAATTAATATTCCTTCAGCACCACACCCCTAATTACAATAGACAAAAAGCGCTTTGGTCTCCGAAGTTCTCTCGACTCCGGATTTTCCCGGCGAATTTACATCCCGCGGAACACCCATTAACTCCGCGTTTTTAATTACGGCATCAAAACCCTCTTGATTAGAGCACAAAAAAAGCCGTCGACTCTCAAATTAACAGCACAAAAAAAATCCCCCCTAGCTCATTCCCCTGGCCCCAGCTCACCAGGAAAACATTCCCAATCCCGAGCAGAGCATTCCAGACGGTGACACACGCCATGGAAGAGCTCGGAGATGGGATGAGAGCTCCCCTCATTAGCATAAATTAGGGTAGAGCAGATTTAGCAATGAAAGGACTTGGGGCAGCTCTGGGCTGTTGGAGTTTTGTATCCTTTTCCAGAGGACCCCGTCGCCTCCAGGATAATTCCGTACGGATCGCGGCCCTTGACCGCATCCGCCGGGATGGGAACAGAGCCTTCAGTGTTTCTCCAAGCCCTTTTCCATCATCATTCTGCATGGAAACGGGCTTGGATAAAGCTGTCCCTTTTCCAGGGAGTGTTTTGCTCACAGTAATCCTTAACCATTCCCAAAATCCGTCAGTCCTGGGTGTATTCGGGAGCTAACCAGGCGAGCGCGAGGGTTTAACGGGAAGCATTAAATACGAGGGAATATTTGACGTTCTCCTGCCTGGCTTTAAGCACCAATTCTCTTGAACCGCGATCCTAATCAAAACACCGGGGGAAAAAAATCATGGAAAATGGACAATCAGCACCAAAAACAGCAGGAAAATTGTGCTCTGAAGGAATTTCAGGATGGAGGCGAAGCTCGGCCCAGGAGCCCCCACTGTCAAAACTGTTCCACCTGCCCAGGAAAAGGGACTCTGGATGTCCCCTCCTTCCGTCATTCCCGCTCTCCCTGAGGCTGATCCCAGCTTCAAAGAGGGAAGTTTGGGAATTACAGCCCCACACACCTGCAGGGTGGCACCAAGGAGCTTTTGGGACAGTGTGAAGCCCGGGAAGACGGGTTTGAGTGGGAAATTAGAGAGGAAATTCTTCCCTGGGAGAGTGGGAAAGCCCTGGAATGTGATTCCCAGGGAATTCATCCCTGGAAGTGTTCAAGGCCAGTTTGGATGAGGCTTGGAGCAACGTGGGATTTTGGAAGGTTGGGAAGTGGCAGGGGGATGGAATTTAATGAGTTTTTAACTCCCTTCCAACCCAAACCACTCAACAATTCCACCCTTCCTCCTTTTATTACCCGAGTTTTCTCCTCCCGAAGCGTAACCCAGCCCAGGGAAGCGGGAGAAAATCCCAAAATCCGCCAAAAACAACCGCGCCAAACCCGCTCCCGGTGCCGCCGAGCCCGACGCCCACCTCCTTCCACGGAGAGATCCCATCATTCCTTCATCTGCCATCTCCCACCATCCCTCCGGGGCTCCTCAGGACACTCCGGGGCCGCCTTCTCCCTCCTCTCTCCGCGGACGCCGCATCCACCCCAAAGGGTCTAATTTGGGGGGCGATTCCCAAATCCGCGAGCGAGCCTCCGCACGCCTTTCCCGAGGAGACGGAGTCTCCAGAGGGCCTGGCAGAGAGCCCTCCCCTCCGGAGCCGTGTGGGTGACGGCGCTGCCCTCCCCGATCCGGCCTCCCCCGGGATTTTGCAACAGAAAGGAACCACAGAGAAGATATTTTTCCGGCTTTTTTTTTTCAGAAGAGTTTAATTAGTTGGGAGATGGGAAACAGGGCGTTGATTTTTTTTTTTTTTGTGGTGTTATTTGGGGTTTTCTCGTTTTGTTCCCTTTTTTTATCCCCCCTCAGAAAGTTTCCAATCTTCCCACTTCAACCAGGAGTTATTCCCTAATCCTGATGTTTAAGACCAGGCCAACATCAGATCTGCCTTTTTTCAGGAAAAAAAAAAATAAAAGGGGAAAAAAAAAAAAGGGAAATTTGACCTTGCTGCACTTTGGTTCTGAACTCGCAGCTGCAGCAGATGGCTGGGGAAGGCAATGGAGAAAAGGCTCAAAAATTTAAAAAATTGGGAAAAAAAGATTTTAGACAAGCAGAAATTCCCCTGCCAAGCCACAAGGTGAACTCCACACAAGGTAAAATCCCGTTTTCCCCAGGAAAAAGCAGTTTGGAAAAGACCTGGAAAGCCTCAGAGCCGTGGAGAAATCAAGATCAAATCTGGGATTCAAATCCTAAATATTTAATAGCTCAGGCAAGGAGTCCAGAAGTGACACCATGTAATCCATTTTTAATGCTCCGTATTCTTCTTCCCGATGTGTCTTTCTGCCTAAAAAATTTTCGGAGCGACAATTTATCCAGAGTGGTTTAATACGAAATTAAAATTACGGCAGGGGAGGGATTGGGAGTTTAAGGATTCTCTCAGCTGGAAGAAGCCGTGGCATAAATGAATTATTTCCTGAAAGAGGCTTTTTTTTTTATTCCTTCCAGGCAGAGAAATTCCAGGGAGTTGATACGGGCCTGGATTAGACACCAGATTTATGGATTTATACTAAGAAAAAGGGAAGATTCTGAGGAGACAGAAGGAAAATGTGTTTGGTGAGGGTGGGGAAGTGCTGGGATGGAATTCCCAGAGAAGCTGTGGCTGCCCCTGGATCCCTGGAAGTGTCCAAGGCCAGGCTGGACAGGGCTTGGAGTGACCTGGGATAGTGGAAGGTGTCCCTGCCCATGGAAAAGGGTGGAATTGGATGGGCTTTAAGGTCCATTCCCACCCAAACCATTCCATGATTATCCATGCACAATTCCAGAAGAATTGCTCTGGAAAGCAGAGCAATTAAGAAATTAATAAATCAGTTTATTAATCCGGAATCCTGGATTAAATTTGGTCACAGAACCATGGAATGGTTTGGGTGGGAAGGGACCTTCAAGATCCGCTTGTTCTCCAGGGCAGGGACATCTTCCAAGATCCCAGGTTGCTCCAAGCCCCGTCCAACCTCGCCTTGGACACTTCCAGGGATGGAGCAGCCACAGATCCTCTGGGAATTCCATTCCAGGGCCGCACCACCCTCACGGGGAAGAATTCCTCCCCAGTATCCCTTATCCCAAATCTCCCCTTTCCCAGTGGGAAGCCATTCCCTGTGCCCTGTCCCTCCATCCCAAATCCCTCTCCAGCTCTCCTGGAGGCCCTTCAGGCATCGGAAGGAGCTCCAAGGTCTCTCCCCTTCTCCAGGTTGGATGTTCCCAACCTCATCTGACAGAGGTGGTGACACCGCACTGATATTCCATATCCTGGAGATTCCATGTCCAGACATTCCTTCCTTGCTGTATTTCTAGGCATTAAAAACCCCCAATCCAACAGCGGCAGCTCAACCATTCCAGCTTTTCCTCTGGGAAAAGCTTGCGGTGGCATTTTCCACAGCTTAAAATGCCCGGAGGGATCTCTGTCCCATTTTTCTCTTCCCTTCTTTCAGGCCGTGTTGTCCCAATCCTGCAGCTTAATCTGGCCCCTGATTAATTGGGATGGTTTTATTATCCCTAAAATTCCAGTCTTGGAGCAACACTTGAAAACGCTTTTGTGGTTCCAGTTGTCTTCAACTCATTAAAAAAAACCTTGGAAAAAGTCACTCCGAATAATGTCTCCGCTTCCCCAACCATCCAACTGGGAAAAGCCTGACCTACTTGGCAGGAATGTGGAGAGCTTGTGCTCTTCTCTTTATTTTATTTTAATTTTTTTTACTTTTTATTTCTTTTTAATGATTTAAGAGAATCCAAACAGGAGGAGCTGGAGAGGCGGGAATTCCGCAAGGTCATTAAGAGACCACCAGAGGGTTTGGAAGGCCCTGATCCACATTTTTCCCTGGAATTTGTAATCCAGATTCCCTCCATCAATTTGCCAAAATAGGGAATTTTACACTGGGTTTTGACAGCTCCCAAACTGAGGTTTGGGGATGAGGAGAGGAATCCTGAGGAAAGGGCAACCAGCAGGAAAATCAGGATGGAAATTTATCAGGAGACACAAAAAATAGACGGAAAAAAAATAAATAAAAGGAGAGGCTTAAAAGGAATGGGGATGGAAAATACCTGGAATTTGCTCCTTTTTGGTCATTCCTAAAACACTGAGAGGAAGCAGGAGGAAAAAAGACTGGGATAGGATGGGGTGGAATGGAATGGGATTCTTTCCCATCCTGGAGAAGAGAAGGATCCAAGGAAACCTCAGAGCCCCTTCCAGTGCTTGAAGGGGTTCCAGGAGAGCTGGAGAGGGACTTAGGATGAGGAATGGAGGGACCGGACACAGGGAATGGCTTTTCACTGCCAGAGGGCAGGGACAGACGGGATATTGGGATGGAATTCTTCCCTTTGAGGGGCTGGGATGGAATTCCCAGAGAATGTGCAGCTGCCCCATCTTTGGAAGTGTCCAAGGCGAGTTTGGAGCAACCTGGGATAGTGCAACATTGGGGGTTGGAATTCCATGATCCTTTACGTCCCTTCCAACCCAAATTCCACAATTCCATGATCCTACCACATCCCTCTCTTCATCCACACAGAAAGGGGGGGTGGTAATGACATAACCTCATCCCAGTTATCCATAAAAACGAGATGAGGGACAATCACTAATCCCATAAAATCTAATACCGAGCCACAGCTTTGGGAATGCAAATAGGTCACGGAAACGATGCAGCACCTCCAGTAATTCCCAGTGGGAACAGAGGGACTGGGATAAACAGGAATCTGCTCTTTTCCCAGGAGAATTTGGCTCCTTGCACTCAAATCCCTCCTGAGAAGCCAAATTCCTCCAGGAAATTCATCCCGCAGCGCTCAGGAGCAACAAAAAGGGAGAGATTTGGATCCTGTGGATGGAGAGCCGGGATAAAAAGCCAGGAAATTGCCGAGTGCTGATCCTGCTTCTCCCGGAGTGTGGAATCTTTTTTGGCGCCTTGAGCTTCCGGGGTGAAGGACGGTCCTTCGAGATGAATAACTCAAAATAACGGCACAGAACGCGGCAAATTTAGCAGGTTTTTGTCCAGCTCCAAGTCAGCTGTTTGCAGCTAATTACAGGGATGTCAGGGAATTCGGGATTTGTCAGCTGGATTGAAGATGGGAGAACGTTGCTTGGGAAAATGTCTCGATTAAACTCCGCAAAAATCCTGCAAAAATCCCGCAAAAAGAACTGGATTTTTGCAGGGTTTGGGGGGGTCTGGCCCAGGGTTTTTGTTCTGGCCTTGGGCACTTCCAGGGACACTTCCCAGCTTCTCTGGGAATTCTATTCCAGTGGAATTCCCACTCTCACAGAGAAGAATTCCTTCCCAATATCCCATCTATCCCTCTGGCAGTGGGAAGCCATTCCTTGTGTTCTCCCCATTCCCTCTATCCCTTGTCCAAATTCCCTCTCCAGCTTTCCTGGAGCCCCTTCAGGCACTGGAAGGGGCTCTGAGATTTCCCTGGATCCTTCTCTTCTCCAGGCTGGACATTCCCAGCTCTCCCAGCCTGGGTCCAGCCTTTGGAGTGACTCCATGACCTCTGGATCTGCTCCAGCAGCTCCACATCCTCCTGATATCGGACCCCAGAGCTGGATGCCGAATTCCAGGCGGGAATTCCATCAGAGGGGCGGAATGCTAAAAATTCTGCTCCAAATTGTAAAGAATTGCCTAAAATTCCGCTCTCAATCTCAAAGATTGGAATTCCAGAAGGAAATGCGAGAGCGGCCACCGCGACAAATCAAAGCCTGGAGTTGAATTTCCACCAACACCCAACGCCTCAAAGCGCAGGGTCACGGTGTCAACCCACTTAAGCGTGGCCTAAAATAGTTAAGCAAGAGCTGAGTCTGCACCTGAATCCTCCTGACCTTCATCCCATCCCATTAATTTCATCCCATCCCATCCATTAATTTCGATCGCTCCGAGCGTTTCGTACTTGATCGCCAGGGAAGATAATTTGCTGTTAGCGAGCCCTGCTATCAAATCCCAGGCACCGAGCATGGATTTGGGGTAGGAAGAGCCAAAAAACTCCCCAGGGACAGCCATTCCCAGTGAGAAATGTGCAATTTCTTCCCAGAGAAGCCCACCAGAAATCATGGATTAATAGGAAAACCCACAAAAGCGGGAATAACAGGCAAATTTTTTGATGTGAGCAACACAGGGAATGTGGAGATTCCTCCACTTGGCAAATCTCAACTGGTGGAACGAGTTTTCCCAGTCCAGCTCAGGCTTGGTGGATCAAGGGAAGGATTGGAATTGCTTCCAAAACATTCCTGCAATGGTTTTAATGAAGGCAATAAAAATTCTTCTCACAGATCTGATATACTTTTTGGAGATGAGGATTTTTCCTCAAAAGCCTGGAAATATTTTCTGGAAACCAAGCCTGTGAGTTTTTCCCTGATAACTCCTGATAAATAAATTTCCTAATAAATCTCTCTGGTGACTAAATGGGATCTAAGTGAGCCAGAGAGGGGAATTCACTTCGGAAAAGTCGATAGGACAAAGGAAATGGCGTGCTTCAACAAGAGGGCAGGGATAGGCGGGATATTGGGAAGGAATTCTTCCCTGGGAGGGTGGTGGATGCCTAAATCCACACCCCTAAAAGGGATTTTGTCCTGGAACCGCTTCACCTCCTGTTGGAACTCAACCGCTTAAAAAATAATAAAAATATGCTGTAATATTTACAGAGCAGAATTGGAATCGGGAGAGGTCAGAAAGTGCTTGGCCACCCAAGGGGAGACGATTTTATTTCATTTCCGTGACGTTACTTCAGGCCCTGGTGGCTGCCGAGCGTCGTTCCCCGCGGAATTTCCGAGGGAAAACTGCATCCGCGGATGGCATCGCCCCCGAGGAAAACGAGCTTTTATCAACACCCACAGCGGCGTCAGCGAGTGGATCTCGAGTTTTTTATTATGCAAAAAATGCGTAATTCCCTGATTCCACAGGGGTTGTGCTCTCCACGGCGGAGTTTTAGCCGTTTCCAGAATTTTATTTCCAGTTTAGCAGCAGGAATTAAGCAGGGATGAGTGGGAAGAAGAAGGAGGATAAAGAGTTGGAAGAAATCTGGTTTTGGAGGAATTTCCAGAGAAACTGTAGATGCCCTACCCCTGGAAGTGTCCAAGGTCAGGCTGGAGAAACCTGGGATAGTGGAAGGTGTCCCTGCCCATGGAATGGGAGTGGGTTGAGATGGTCTTGAAGATTCTTTTCCAACCCAAACCATTCCATGGCTTTCCCCCCCTGGATTTCTACATCCTAAGGAAGCCCCGCTTTCCCTGGATGACTTAAAGAGGGGAAAAACCAGCTCCAGCCACGGTCCCGACTCACTTCCCACCCAGTTTTGTTTCCCAGAATTATTTAACACCATCTCCTGTAGAATAACTACAAACATCAAATTTAGAGGTGAGACAATTCCCCTCCCATTTAAAAAAAAATCCAGGAAGCAACTCAGACCCTCGGCCAGACAAGGAAGCAGGAGATTTCCCAAAGACAGGACTTTTCTTGGCCAAACTGGGGGCTCTTGGCTTCAAAGAGAGAGGTTGACAACTGGAAAAGCAGGAAAATCTCCTTAATGGCTCTTCCAACCACAAGTTGTGGCGTTCCCTGGGTCCTGATGCTATCAGGGCTTCAAATATCCATGGGAGGGTTGTGTTATCCTGGTTTAATTCCCTGGCTTTGGTCTGGCCGGGCAATTACAGGAATTTTGCAAACACTTAATCCTTAAATGAACTCGACTCCGGGTTTAGCTTCCCGCAGAGCCCGGCGGGCGCCTCTCAAAGAGGCGATCCGTGGAGGAGCCGGTTGGATCCCATTGTGCCGGGATGGAGCCAAGCACTCCAGGAAAAATAAACAACCTGATGCCATCGGGCCTGCTCAACGCAATCCAAAGGCCGGGAGAATGAATGGGAGCACTGGGGTGAAACCTCACCCCCCCGTGCAGGAGGTGATTATCCAAAGCTGCCAGACAGGAGCCAGGTCCTGCTTCCAGCATTCCCAAAATCACAGGGAGGAATAAAACAGCCCCATGCCATCTTCAAGTTGCTCAGGTGTTCTAAGAACACAAATGCAGCTACTTCCGCCAGGCTGAGGCCTTGTTTGGATGCGATAAATCCCTCAAAAGAAAGAAAAACCTGGCTCTGGCTGGGAACTAATCTGCATTGATAAGAATCAGTGCACCAGACAGGATCCAGGTCCTGCTTCTCAAAGAGGGATAAAACAGCCCCATCCCATTTTCAAGAGGCTCAGGACCTCCTAACTTCCGCTAGGCCGCGGCCTTGTTTGGATATGACAAATCCCTGGAAAGAAAGAATAACCTGGCTTTGATTGGGAATTGATCTGCATTGATAAGAATCAGTGCACCAGACAGGATCCAGGTCCTGCTTCCTGAAGACACAAGGAGGGATAAAACAGCCCCACCCTATTTTCAAGTTAGGAAGTCCCTCAAGTTAGGAGGTACTTCCCAACCTCCGCTAGGCCTGGGCCTCGTTTGGATGCAACAAATCCCTCAAAAGAAAGAAAAACCCAGCTTTGGCTGAGAACTAATCAATGCAGATTAGTTGAGTGTACCAGACAGGATCCAGGTCCTGCTTCCCAAAGAGGCAGGGAGGGATAAAACAGCCCCATCCCATTTTCAAGAGACTCAGGAATTCTGAGGACACAAACATGGCTACTTCCGCCAGGCCGCGGCCTTGTTTGGATGTGATAAATCCCTGGAAAGAAAGAAAAACCCGGCTTTGGCTGGGAACTAATCTGCTTTGATAAGAATCAGCGTGGGAACTGGGAGCTCCAGTAACAACCAGTCAAAGTCTATTTATACAAGACATCCCTGCCAGGGATCCATAGGAGAACTGACACCGGGAAGTCTGCGGGGGGAAAAACTCCGTTAAGGCGCTTGTTTCAGCAAATGAGGATCTGGGGAAAAGCAGTTTCAGCACTTTCATGAAGCTCTGTCTAGAAACTGTTGTCTCACTGGATGTTTTTATCATGGAATTATGGATTTTGGATGGTAGCAGTTGTGATGGTGAAGCCAATATATTTGGAAATGGGATGAGTTTTGCAGCCCAATCCAGGTCTCGCTCTGGGCGTCCATCCAAGGCTTTACCACGAGCCTGGGTGAACTCCAGGTGTTTTTTCATTTCCACACCTGTACAGCCACGGAATCCACCCTTCCATCCCCCTTTAGTACAGAATTCTCACTGATCAGGCCATTCCAATTAGAAGAATATTAATTCCTTCAGGTAGATTTAGAGGGAAGAATCCCAGACAACACGATAACTACAACTAATCAATAATTTTATTTAGTTTATCCCCAGTTTTTTTGACCCTTTTTATCCAAATCCCAAGTTCTTCAGAGCAACTCCTCTACCACATCCAAGGCGCGAGCGCTGAGCTCCACACCCGGAATTCCACATCCAGTTAACACCAACTTCCTTCCACTGCAGCTCTTTGAACGTTATGAATAAAAAATCTGGATAATTCCTGAGGTAGACTATGATATTCCAGCTTTACCACCCGCAGCTCCAGCACGCATTTCATTAGGAACTCACAACACCGCCTGCCTTTGAGCCCATTATTTTATTGTCGGAGTCACATTCCCGCTCGGAGCTGAGCACGCCTCAGAAAAATACTCAGATGGGTTTTTCGGGGATAAATTTTTGTCGTTTTAGAAGCAAATCACCTCAAATTAAGACACTGAACAAGTTAAGGCTGAGTGACTCACTGGAGACGGCCCTGGAGAACTGGGAATGTCCAGCCTGGAGAAGAGAAGGATCCAGGGAGACCTTGGATCCCTTCCAGTGGCTAAAGGGGCTCCAGGAGAGATGGAGAGGGAATTTGAGCATGGGATGGAGGGCCAGGACACAGGGAATGGCTTCCCACTGCCAGAGGAGAGGGATGGATGGGATTTGGGAAGGAATTCTTCCCTGGGAGGGTGGTGAGGGGCTGGGATGGAATTCCCAGAGAATTTGTGGCTGCCCCATCCCTGGAATTGTCCAAAGCCAGGCTGGAGCAACCTGGGAATTTGGAAAGTGTCCCTGCCCACAGCAGGGGTTGGAATAGGTTGACCTTGAAGGTCCCTTCCCACCAAACCATTCCCTAATTCCATGTTAATTCCAAATGTGATGTGACACAACCCCACCCATTCTTCCCGAACAACTTCGGATTCTCTTCTCCCAGAAATCAGCCCCCCCCCCCAAAAAATCAATTTTGACAATACACGAAAACACCAAGGTTGGCCCTCAAAAAACAACCTCTATCCATGCGGATTTTAGGCATTTTTGACACGATCTCTCTGCTGTCAGAAATCAATCCCAGCTCCTAATGATTCATCCCGCTCTCCCGCAGCGACTGCTTTGATGTTTTGTTATTCCCTAAAATCCTCCGCACTTCTCCTTCCGCGACGCCGCAACTTTTTTGATCAACAAACCCATCGGAGGTGCCGTCACGTGCTTCAGAAGTGCCCTCAGGTTCTAAAATAAGAATTTTATCTTCATAAACCGAGGATATATTGGAATTCCGAGATAATTTCAGGAGGCTCCAGTATCAGGTGATACAAATACAAAAAGCCCTTCAGATTCCTGCTCTGCACTGAGGTTTTGAAACTTCAAATCCTGTTTGGGGTGTGTTTTGTGAGCTTGAAATTCCACAAAAAAAAATAACGTACTTGGGTCTAAATCATATCTGTTATTTTTCAAGCCCCTCATGTCACTATCCCAAGCTTCCCCCCGTGCTTTGTTATCTGTATCCGTAATTCTCCGGAGCGTGGCTCTGGTGGATAAATCGCTGTTTATTTCCCTGTTAAGTTATGAATTCATAAACAATTCCCCTGCTTTACCCCTCGCAGTGACTGGTGAGGGAGCTGCGTGGAATTAACAGGAAATGGGGTTGGGATCCGAGAGGAAAACTCAAATAATCAAGCATGATTTTATTGTGAACTTCAAATTACCCCAGACATTCCTAAAGTGCTGGAAATTTCGGAGCTGCAGCTCCAGAGGGGAAAATGAGGGCTGCCCTTCATCCTCTGTGTGGAATAAAAGCTTCCTCTTCCTCACCTGCCTCTGGGATGTGTGGAAATTTAGGACAATCCATTCCCTGCCGCTGCGCAAGGATTAAAAATCTCTCAGAAAAGAAAATTAAAAGGTGTCAGAATGGGGGGAAAAAAGTTGATGTGAGACTGTCAAAGCACAGTGAGACTCAAATTTAGATTTTTGTCTATTAGGCGGTTTGGACTTTTTTTTTTTTTGGCAGCTTTTAATTTATTTATGGAATAATTAGGGATAAAATGATTAAGCAATGGTGAAAATTCTCTTCCTGAAGTTATAATGAAAAATGGGGAAGAAACCAATGAGCAGAGCCTTGAACTCTGTTCTGGCTGTTCGATATCTGAGAGCAGCATAAATTTTCTTATTTTAAAGCCAACTTCATTTTTAAGGGCAGCCTTTAATTACAATTATTTCCTTTAACCTTGACAGCTTCCCATTTTATTGGATATTATTGGATATTAGCCGGGAGAGCTCTTCATCTCACACTAGGAAGTTACAAAGTAGTTCTTGGAGAGTGCAATAAAACTCCATTTCCAATTTATATCCAATTTTAGAAGGGGAACTGTGCACCCACACTTCCGCTCCTGCAGATAATCAGGAACTGCTTTTCCTATAAAGGACATTCCTGTAAGGAATGGTGGGGGAAAAAAACCCAGAATCCCAGGATGGTTTGGATCCGTGGCATCATCCAGTTCCACCTCCTGACATTTTTCCACACTTTCCACTATCCCAGGTTGCTCCAAGCCCTGTCCAACCTGGCCTTGGACAATTCCAGGGATGGGACAGCCACAGCTTCTCTGGGAATTCCATTCCAGCCCCTCACCATACATGGAAAAATCCCTTCCCAATATCCAAGATAAACCAAATATTGTTCCAGCTCTCTGCGGCTCACGCGGATCCTCAGGGTCACCTCTGTCCCGATTTATTCTGGAAACCATTAACTCGAGGATCCACGTGGGCCTCTCCAACCGTTCTCCACAGAAATGGAAACAAGAAATAAAATCAAGGAATTGCAAGGCAGCAATTCGAGCAGCACAGCTGAAGAGTTCTGACACGTCCAAATCATGGGATTCAGTCGTTTATTGGTGAAGACGGGAGACACCCTCGCCGGGCCGGAACAGATCCGTACTTTCCCGGCTGTGGTAGCAGCAGAGCTGTTTCATAGGATTATGGAATGTTTCGGGTTGGATGGGCCCTTCAAATATTCCAATTCCATGGGCAGGGGCACTTTCCGCTATCCCATGTTGCTCCAAACCCCGTCCAACCCGGCTTTGAACACTTCCAGGCATGGAGCAATCAAGGATTTTCTGGGAAAACTGTGCCAGGGTTCTCTGTTGTTCCAAACTCATCTCCTGCTCATTCCTGTGACATTCCCAACTCCCAGCCTGGGAAGTTTTGAGTCCCTCTGGATTCACTGGACCATTATCCTCCTGAATCCACAAACATCCTGCTCCTCAATCACCCAGCTTTTCCATAATTGGAGCAGATCCAGTCTTCCCACGGTTGTTACCATCCTCTATCCAGACAAATCCCTAAAAATTCCCTCAGAAAAAGGCAATTAATCCTTGTCCGGGTCGTTTACGGCGTGAACATCCAATACAAACATATTTCTCTGGAATCTGATTTATCTCCACTTCAGCTCAAAACGACAATTCAACCCCAATCCTCTGCACAAAAATCAGCTCCAGAGGATTCCTCTCAGTGGATCCACCCGGAAATTCCCTAAAAAACACAGCGGGAAAGCTCCTGCCTGGGAAGGATGAGTTGGAAAAGCTCCCACACCCACCAAAAACGGAGTCCTGCATCCTAAAAGAGTTTTTTTTCATGGAATGAGAGAACACCTGAGGCTTGCAGGCACCTCTGGAGATCACCTAATCCAACCTCCCTGCTCATGGAAGGCCCATCCAGAGCGGATGGATCAGGATTTTGTCCGGTTGGATTCCGGAATCTGCAAGGATGGAGATTCCATGAGCTCTCCAAATTATTCGTGGACCTTCCAGCACTTTCTCCATGGATGAATAACAGAAAAGGATTCACACCTTGAGCTCCAAAGCATCTGGAACAACTTCTAGAGGGACCTTCAAGAAAGGAATTTGGGAGGAATGTTGGAAGGAACCATGGAATGGTTGGGTTTGGAATAGACCTTAAAGATCAACCAGATCCAACCCCCAGGAATTGTGGTGTTACGTGGGAATTGTTGCGTCACACGGGACACCTGTAACAACTGCAGAATGACAAAAACCTGGAGCAAAACTAGGAAATTCATGGAGTTAGGAAAATGCGGATTTGGGACAAAACGAACACCTTGGGCAAATGTCACCTTTTGAAAAGCCACGGAACATTTCTCCCCCAAGTCCCCCAAAGATAAAGGAAGTCAGGACTAGATTTCCCTTTTTTTTGGGAATCCAACAGACTGAGGATATTAATTCCCTCTTCCACAGAATTCCCAGCAGTTCAAAGACACCTCTTTTATCCTGTCCTGGGATTTTCACTCCCATCAGGAGCCTCCCACCCGGCATCTCCATCAACCACCACGATCCTCCCTCCTCATGCCCAATTCCCTGGTCGGAACTCAAGCCCAGGAAGTGAAAGGACTATTGTGAAACTCCCTGAAAATTTAGGAAATTCAGGAAATTCATGGAGTTAGGAAAATGCGAGACCAGATTTGGGACAAAACGAACACCTTGGGCAAATGTCACCTTTTGAAGGGCTTCAGAAATCCAACCCACAGAACTTTTTCCCCCAGTTGCCCAAAGATAAAAGAAGTCAGGACTAGATATCCCTTTTTTTTGGGAATCCAACAGACTGAGGATATTAATTCCCTCTTCCACAGAATTCCCAGCAGTTCAAAGACACCTCTTTTATCCTGTCCTGGGATTTTCACTCCCATCAGGAGCCTCCCACCCGGCATCTCCACCAACCACCACGATCCTCCCTCCTTGCCCCGGATTCCGGTCGGAACTCGGGCCCAGGAAATGAAAGGACTATTGTGAAACTCCCTGAAAACATCTGGCCAAGCACCCACTCCCTCAATGCCCGCCTTGTTCCGCCCGCCACATCCCGGGATGAGCCATTCCAAGGGGATGAGGCAATCTCGGAGAGGTTCACAACTTTAAACTTCCATTTCTCCAACCCAGACCCCGGATAAATTTTGATTCCTCAAGCGAGAGCAGAGCCCTAAATTTTAACTTTTCTGCAGACCCTCAGCCCAAATTCCCTTTTTTTTTCCCCATCCTCACTTAACCTTTCACCTGGAACAACTGAAATGCTGAGAGGATGAGGAATCAAATATTCAGGAGGGCCTTTTGTCTCGTCCCTCCTGTTGCTGATCCCTGTTAATCATCACCACGCCGATGTTTTAACGGGATGGGCTCATTTGTCCGTCAACTGGGAAGTTGGAGAAAGGGACAGCGGGATCTTGGGAACATCAGGGATAAAGTTACAGCTGTTGCTCGGCACCGCCTCTTTATTCTGAGAGGAACAAATTCAGACCTTCGTTTAAACACAGAGATGCCCAGGGAGGGGGAATTAAACCCAGCTCCACCAGAACCAGGCTGGTGCCTCCAAATTCCTTGTGTTTTCCTTCTTGGAGCTTCCCAGCTGAGCCTGAGCACCCTGAGGTGCCACCATTGTGATGCTGGTTAAAAAAAAAAAGGGATTCAAAGGAATTTTGTGTGGTCTTGCAACCGAATCCATGTCCAAAACTCATATTTGGGACAAAACAAGGATTTGGGACAAAAATTGTCTTTTAAGTGACTCAAAAATCCAACCAATGAAATATTTATCCAAAAGTCTCACCAAAATAATGGAACAAGACCCAAAACCTGCTCATCCAGCAAAACCTCCACATCCTTTGATCCTTGACCAGCTTTTCCATCATTTTAGGCCAGGAACGAAGGTTGGAAGGTGACACCGCCCAAAAATCAACCCCTGATCCAAGAGGAGATGCTCCATGACATTTGAGATGTAGGGATTTGGTTTAGTGTGGACTTGGCAGTGCTGGGTTAATGGTTGGGCTCCGCGGCCTTAGAGGGCTTTTCCAACCATGATTCCATGATTCCAGGAATTTCCAGGAATTCCGTGATTCCAGGATTTCCAGGAATTTCACCGGCAACAAGGATAATGGGATATGGTAGGGAATCGTGGAATCATGGAATATCCTGAGCTGGAAGGGCCCTATGAGATCAACCAGATCCAGACCTTAGGAATTGTGGTGTCCCATGGGAATTGTTGTGTCCCATGGGACACCTGTAACAGGTGTAGAATGACAAAACATGGAGAAAATTTAGGAAATTCACTGAGTTAGGAAAATCCGAGACCAGATTTCGAGGTCCCACGAGGTCTGCTCCTGCCAGTAAATTTCACCCAGAATCTGGGATATCTGCATCATTAAGTTAGGGAATCTGTTCCATCCCATTCCCATCCCATCCCTTTCCACTACCACCATCAAGTGCCACAGAAATAACATCCAGTAAATTCCCAAAAATGGGGTTTAGTCCTTAAAACCAAGGGACTAAACCCAGTCTGTGCTACAGAAGGGTTTAGCAAAGCCAGGGATGAGACCTGATCCATCTGAGAGGTTTTTCTGGAGGATTTCTCCCTCCTTCCAACTTGGCAAATTGAGGGATTGACCTCAGGACAAAGAAAGCCTAGAAAAATCTCTTCCCTCAGGCAGATTTTGTCTTTAAGGAATGATTTTCCAAGGTTGAACTCAGATGGAAAAGGGCTGAGAGAAGGGGACGTGGGGAACCAAGTTTTATCCAGAGTGATTCCACAGAATTCCAAATATTGTCACCTTGAGCCACCAGGGAGGAAAAAATTGTTTCCACAATTACGGAGAGTTTTGCTTTTACAACCAGAGACACTGAAAGCATGGAATCACAATAAAATCATGGAATTGGGTTGGAAGGGACCTTCAAGATCATGGAATTCCACCACCCCTGCCATGGGCAGGGACACCTTCCACTATCCCAGGTTGCTCCAAGCCCCATCCAACCTGGCCTTGGACAATTCCAGGGATGGGGCAGCCACAACTTCTCTGGGAATTCCATCCCAGGGCCTCACAGGGTGGAATTCCTTCCCAGCTTCCCATCTCTTGAAGGTCTGAAACCATTCCCCGTGTCCTGTCCCATCATCCGCAGAATAATTCCGGTTGGAAAAGACCTCGAAGATGTCCCAGCTCCAAACACCTCAAAAGCCACCCACTCCTTCCTCACGTTTGGGACCACATTCCCAAGGGTTCCTCCCGAGCCAGCAGGTCACGGGATCCGCGACAGCTTGCGGATGACAAATCCTGTTTCCCTAAGGGAAAAATGTTCCCGTTGGCTCCTCGGGAAAACTGCGATGCCGATGACAAGAGGGGCGCCGTATTTTTAGAAAGCCCAAGAGGGACTTTTATCACTTGTTCTAAATTTTATCTTCAACTCCGGTTTACCCAGCTGGGAGATGCTACTCCATGGAAGCACGGATGGGGTGGGATGTGGCAGAATTCCTGCCAGGCGCCGCGGATTTGCAGGATTACTCACAGAGGAACACAAAGTGATTCATGTTTGTCCTTCTAAAAAAGGGAATTTTTTTGTCTCTTTCTCGTTCCTGCATGCCTAGGACAACATGTCCGTGGAGATCTCATGGATTAACGCTTCCTGCTCATCAGAACCTCCATCCAAAATGTTGGACTGGAATTCTGGGGGGAGAATTGGGCCTAAAAAAAGAATTGGATGCTAATTGGGAATATGTCATTCATGTTGGAAGAGCAACCTGGAGGGATGGAGTGTGCCCAGAGAAGGGAATGGAGCTGGGAAGGGTCTGGAGAACCAGGAAAGGATGAGGGAGCTTGAGAGGCCCATCCTGGAGAAAAACTGGATCAAAAGGATCCCAGGGTGGATCCAGGTGGGGGTCAGGATCTGGTCCCAGGAAACAAGGCAGAGGATGAGAGGAAACGGCCTCAAGCTGTGCCAGGGAAGGTTTAGGTTGGATTTTAGGGAATATTCCTCCTGGAAAGGGCTTGAGCTCCTCTGGAATTCCCAACCCCACAAGAGGTTAAGCTCCTGCTGAATTCCCAACCCTGTAAGAGGTTGAGCACCTCTGGAATTCCCAACCCCACAAAAGGTTGAGCTCCCCCTGAATTTCCAACCCCACAAGAAATCGAGCTCTTTCCGGAATTCCCAAGCCCACAAGAGGGGTTTAGGTTGGATTTTAGGGAATATTCCTCCTGGAAAGGGCTTGAGCTCCTCTGGAATTCCCAACCCCACAAGAGGTTGAGCACCTCTGGAATTCCCAACCCCACAAGAGGTTAAGCTCCTGCTGAATTCCCAACCCTGTAAGAGGTTGAGCACCTCTGGAATTCCCAACCCCACAAGAGGTTGAGCTCTCCTGGAATTCCCAACCCTACAAGAGCAGCCTCAATCCCAGGAAGGGAGGCTGCTGGCACTTTTCCAGTGCTTTGAGCTTTCCCGGGAAAACACCCACCTCTGTCCCAGTCCTCACAACATTTATTTGTTCCCCGGCCATATTTCGGCTCCCGTGACATCATCCCATGGCTGGTACATCACAGGGAGAGAAAGGAGGAGTAATAAAAGGAATATTCATCCCTAAAGGTTGGCGGGGCAGGAAAACCCACTCGCCTGGCAGATTCCGGGAAAGCGTAGGAAGAGCAGTCAAAATGCTAAAGTTGACATTCATGGATTTCCTGCTGGGACCCCATTCCCTCTACAACAATAATATCTTGTCACACTGCCTTTTAAAATCCTCTGACTGCTTCCCGGAGTTTTTCTGGGCAAAGGTGGGAATTTCAGTTAAGCAAAACATGATTTGCTTCACCTGCACCAGAAAAAAAAACAAAACAAAACAAGAAAAAAAGACTTGGAAGAGTCAAAATGAAATATTTAGGATGCATTAAACTAAAAGGCCATAGGTGGTGACTCCACCACGCTCCATGACCTCTTTTCCCGGTCATCCCTTGGGAAGGACGGATTTGTAAATAAATTCTTAGTCAGAAAGAGCCACAAAACTCTGTTACAAAAGCTATATTACAAAACATTCCCAAAAAAACCCAGGGAGTGGAGCATGGCCCAGTCCACAGGCAGGATACCACGACTTTGCTCGTTCCGAGAGATTATTGTTAAACCCTTCTTAATTAGGGCTTTACTCCGCTAATTCCATTTAATAAAATTAAAGGTTCAGTTTGGTCCTGGACCTCTTCAAAAGGAGGTTGGGGGAAGTTGTTTGAATCCCTGGAAAATGCAGATGCAGCTTCTGGACATAAGGGTTGGGAATGCCAGGACAAGGGGGGGCTTTAAAAGGACAGAGAGTGGGTTTATATGGAATATTGGGAAGGAATTCCACCCTGTGAGGGTGGTGAGGCACTGGAATGGAATTCCAAGAAAAGCTGTGGCTGCCCCATCCCTGGAAGTGTCCAAGGCCAAGTTGGACAGGGCTTGGAGCAACTTGGGATAGTGGAAGGCATCCCTGTAAATTGTAGAGGGGTGGGACTGGATGATCCTTAAGATTCCTCCCAACCCAAACCATCCCATGATTCCATCATTCCACCATTCCATGACTTGCTCCAAGCCTGCCATACTGGTTGCTCGTTAGCTGCTCCGGAGTTAACGAAGCCATCATGACTCATCAAGGTCTGTGTGTGCAAAAATCCACCAGGCACGGAGAGAAATTCCCAATCCATCGGGAGCCAGCCAGGAGCCCTCGCTCCGCCAGACTTTTAGGACACAGCTGCCATCCCAAAAAACGTGAGGGATGACCAAAGCTGATGCAGAGTGATTTTAATGATCTCCGAGTAATCCGTTAAAGCACCACATTAGGACAGATCCATCCTTTTGGGGCCGCCTGGAATCCCGGAGGTTCAGGAAAAGGATTCTTGCCCTGGGTTTCCAACCAAATCTCTCTGGTTTGTTTGCTCACCTTAAATATCACCTAAAAACCTGTGCTGACCATTCCAGCTGAAAGGACGGCTCTCTGCTGTTAATAGCTGGAATTTATCACCTTGGAGGTCTTTTCCAACCAAAATAATTCCACGCTCAGCAAGAACAGCAGCAATATCTTGGTTAAGAGGAAGTTTGGCATTATTCCTCAACAGGAAATGTCACTTGGATTCTCCTCCCTCTACTAATTAAAATTCTTATAAATTAGAATTTAATTAAATTCCTTCAAAAAGGTACCAAGTTCAATAGGAGCCCTCAGAGAAATGCTGCTGTTACAATTTGAAATGGAATCATGGAATGCTTTGGGTTGGAAAAGACCTTCAAGATCATCTCATTCCAACCTCGCTCCACCATCCCAGGATGCTCCAAGCCCCATCAAACCTGGCCTTGGACACTTCCAGGCATCCAGGGACAGCCACAGCTTCTCTGGGAATTCCATCCCAACCCCTCACCACCCTCACAGGGAGGAACTCATTCCCAATATCTCTAATTCCCTCTGTTAATTTAAAGCCATTCCCCTTGTCCTGTCCCTCCAGGCCCTTCCCCAAAGATTTCAGCCAAACCAAACTTCCCACGGGAAACAAAGGCAGCAAATCCATCGGCCACATCCCTTCCCTCCAGGATCCCTTTGCCAGCATCCCGTTACTCCTGGGGGGCTGCACCCGACCCCGGGAAGGGAGCCCAAGTCCCTCCAGCCTGGAAAAGCCTCTGGAGTGACGGCTCTGCCTAAACCAAACCCCACGGCCACGGAATTCACCTTTCTGGAGAAAAGCTGCCCCGACAAAGGGATTGGGATAATCAGGGGATGGAACCAGGTGGACTTTAGGCTCCTTCCCAACCCAAACCATTCCATGAGGATTTAGGAGCCCAGCCTGTTCACCTCAACAGGGCGAAGGGATTGGGATAATCAGGGGACGGAACCAGGTGGACTTTAGGCTCCTTCCCAACCCAAACCATCCCATGAGGATTTAGGAGCCCAGCCTGTTCACCTCAACAGGGCGACCCTTCAAAGGGAATTTTCCAGGTTTTTTCCTGGGCCTCCATGGCCTGTGCACACCAGGACGCTCCCAGCCTTCCTCTCCTCCCAGGTTTTGTTATTCCCTGGCAGGATTGCTCAAGAACCAGGAGAGGACTCAGGCACAGGCTCTCCAGGACTGAAATTACATTTTCTACTCCCAAAATCCGCTGTTACTCAAGAGGATTTTGTGGCTGAATTCCTGCGGCTCCCGCTCCCAGGTGGGACAACAACAACATTTCCCAATTTCCCAGCTGGGGACGGACACCTTTCGGAGAAGCCAAGCAAACAGAAATTAAGATTTTATATTAATTTAGAAATATTCAGGCTTGTGTGAACATCAGGAGAGCCAGGAAAGCAAATTCACCGACATGGGAAAAAAAAAAATCCCAAAAAAATGGAGGAGTCTTGTTCTGCAGCTTCATTCCTTAAGGTTGGATTTGCAACAGGCCAGGGGGAACGGAAAGGGAGCAGCATGTTAAAATATGGGATTAAAACATCAGCACTCCAAGATTTGGGCTGTGGAGACGCAGTGGAATAAATGGGATTGGATTTTATTCCCAGCGTGTGCAGCAAACGGGAAAAAAAAACCCATCAGAGCATCACAGAAAAGGTCGTGGCAGAGCAAATGATTTTTACAGCATTAAACGCCACGGTGGACACCAGCCAAATCCGATTTCGTTATGGAATTGTGGAATGGTTTGGGTTGAAATGGATCTTAAAGCTCCTCTCATTCCTCCCCCCTGTCATAGGCAGGGATGCCTTTCAGCATCCCAGGTGCTCCAAGCCCTGTCCAGACTGGCCTTGGACAATTCCAGGGAGGGGGCAGCCACAGCTTCTCTGGGAATTCCATCCCAGCCCCTCACCACCCTCACAGGGAAGAATTCCTTCTCAATATCCCAAATTCCCTCTTCCAGTTTAAAGCCATTCCCTGTGTCCTGTCAGCCCACCCCTTGTCCCAAGTGCCTCTCCAGCTTTCCTATAGCACCTTCAGGCACTGGAAGGAGCTCCGAGGTCTCCCTGGATCCTTCTCTTCTCCAGGCTGGACATTCCCAGCTCTCCCAGCCTGGCTCCAGCCCTTGGATCAGCTCCAGGGCCTCCTCTGGACCTGCTCCAGCATCTTCACATCCTTCCAATGCCGGACACCCCAGATGTGGACACCAGCTATCCATGGGTGGAGAACGGTGGGATCCCATCACATGAAATCTGTCCCCACCTTCCACACAGAATTGCTCCTCACCTTCCACATAAAATCCGTCCCCACTTTCCACATGGGATTGCTCTTCACCTTCCATATCGGAGCTTTCCTCATCTTCCACACCAGCCTCTTCCTCACCTTCCATACAGGATTGTTCCTCAGTTCCCACAGAGGACCATTCCTCACCAATCCCACAAAAAGGGGATTGTTCCTCATCTTCCCCACCCTTCCTCACCTTCCACACTGGGCTCCTCCTCACGTCACACACCAAACATTTTTCCCCTTTCAAACTAGACTTTTCCTCACTTTCCACATGGGATTGTTCCTCATCTTCCACATAAAATCCATCCCCACCTTCCATATGGGATTGCTCCTCACCCTCCACACTGGAGCCTTCCTCACCTTCCACATGGCATTGTTCCTCGTCTTCCTCACTGAGCCTTTCCTCGCGTTCCCCACTGAACCCCTCCTCACCTCACACACCTCACTCTTCTTCCTCTTTCAAACCAGACTCTTCCTCACCTTCCACACCAGATCAATGCCCACAGGAGCCTTCATCACCCTCCATGCAGGATCAGTTGCCACCTTCCACACGGGATTGTTCCTCACTTTTCACAGAGGATTGCTCCTCACCTTCCGCATTGGAGCTTTCCACATCTTCCACACCAGACTCTTCCTCACCTTCCATGCAGGATCAGTTCCCACCTTCCTCCTGGGATTGCTCCTCATCTTCCACACCAGACCCTTCCTCACCTTCCACACAGGACCCTTCCTCACCTTCCACACCGGACACTCCTCATCTTCCTCACTGGATCATTCCTCACCCTCCTCACTGGACACTCCTCATCTTCCTCACTGGATCATCCCTCACCCTCCTCACTGGACCACTCATCTTCCTCACTGGATCATCCCTCACATTCCTCACCTTCCTCAGTGGATCATTCCTCACCTTCCTCAGTGGATCATTCCTCACCTTCCCCACTGGATCATTCCTCACCCTCCTCACTGGACACTCCTCACCTTCCTCACCGGATCATTCCTCACCTTCCTCACTGGAACATTCCTCACCCTCCTCACTGGACACTCCTCATCTTCCTCACTGGATCATTCCTCACCTTCCTCACTGGATCATTCCTCACCCTCCTCACTGGACACTCCTCATCTTCCTCACTGGATCATTCCTCACCTTCCTCACTGGACCCTCCTCATCTTCCTCACTGGATCATTCCTCACCTTCCTCACTGGATCATTCCTCATCTTCCTCACTGGATCATTCCTCACCTTCCTCACTGGATCATTCCTCACCTTCCATACTGGACCATTCCCCATCTTCCTCACTGGACCACTCCTCACCTTCCTCACTGGATTGTTCCTCACCTTCCACACTGGACCATTCCCCGCCTTCCACAATGACCATTCCCAACCTTCCCCAACAGATTGTTCCTCACTTTCCACATCCGATCATTCCTCACCTTCCACACCAGACCCTTCCTCACCTTCCAGAATGATCATTCCCAACCTTCCACACTGGACCGACCCTCCCTCGCCTTCCCACCCAACCCTTTCCCACAGACTCCAAAAATGGAGCAATCCATGGCAGGGCAGGACAATGCTGCCCAGCAACACTCCAGAAACAAAAAAGGAATTCATCGTCAGATTCCATGCAAGAATTCCGGGTTAAATTCCTCCCATTTGAGGCTCGAATCAACTCCACACCAACCTACCCCTGATTTCGTTCCCTGACACATCAAAATTCCTCCTCCCACTCCACGCTGTTTATTTTGGCTTCCCAGCCAGCCCATTGGCTGCACGGCATGGATCGCATTCCCATCGCCATCGGAAGGAAACGTGCCGTATCCATAATAAAACTTGGATACAAGGAGCTGAATGACCTGGCTGCTCCAGACTTCTGCTTCCTCCAAAACACCCTCAAATTTTAAGCTCCTCCACGGAGGGATTGTGTTGTATTTTTCCTTGAGGAAAACGGGATGGATATCCGTGGATAGGACTCACTTTCCCAGTAGCTGGGGAAATGGGTACTCAGCAAAGATTTGTAATGGGATCTTTAAACCCAAACCATTCCATGATTCCATGAATTGCAGCTGAGACAGAGCCCTCCAATCCTCACTTTGAGGGATCCTCATCCAGCAGGGACAGCGCCTCAAACCACCCACAAAACTCCCAAATTCTTCCCAAGGAATGCTGCCGAAACCAACGGAAAATTTTATCATTTCCTCCCGATTTGACACAAGCGGGACCTGTTTTGCTCCAGCAGAAGGAAGATCATGGTACATCCTTGCCACATCTTCTCTTTTCCCTGCATTTTTTCCAAATTCCGCACCCCAAATTTTTGTTCACGACTCACAGCAGCCCAAAATCTCCGTGCTAAAATTGCCAGGAATTAATGCAGTTTTTGTTTTGGTTTTTTTTTTTCCCATGGATTAACAGCTACCAGTAGTCTCCCAGCGTGAGGGTTAATTCCCACCGGGATACAGCGGAGCTGGATCAACAATCCAGCACCTGAAAGACGCAGCAAGGTACCAGCAGCACAAAGGAAATGCAAATAAATTTGCATATCCGAGCATCAAAGACTCCACGAGATCCCGGAGTATGAAAACATCTTTTCCCTGCAAGATACTGAAGGAATGGCAGCGGGAGTGGTGGGAGTGGGAGGACAGGAGAATGGGGAAAAAAAAAAAAAAAAAAAAAAAAGAAAGACAAAAAAGTGTGACTGTAGCAGGAGCTCGACAGTTGGAGAAATTCCAAGGGAACGGCAGAGCTTGGGCACGAGGAAAACAGTTGGGAAGATGCTGACGGGATGTTGGAGCCAGGTGGGGGTTGGGATCTGCTCCCAGGGAAGAAGGAGGAGAGGAAATGGCCTCAATCTGTGCCAGGGGAGGTTTAGGCTGGATGTTGGGAATATTCAGGCTGTCCAATCCGGGCACAGAGGTGGAATCCCCATCCATGGAGGGATTTAACATCCCTGTGGATGTGGCGCTTGGGGACATGGCCAGTGGTGGCCTTGGCAGTGCTGAAGGAAAGGTTGGAAATCTCAACCCCAACAATTCCATCATTCTAAGAGACATATTCAAACACCTGATACGAGACAATTCCAACAGGGAATGACCAAAAACTGGTGGGAGGAGGAGGAAACTCAAAGGTTGATCCCAAAAAATTGAGAGAAAATGAGGAGCAACTCCGTGAAACACCTGTGGATGGAATTCGCACGTCCCTGCGGCTCCACCGGGCTCCAGGAGCTCCGTGAAAAGCAGCCAGAAGGGATAATTTCGTGCTTCTGCAGCTTTCCGACAGAATTCCGAGTCTCTCCTCGCGGGGATGAAGGAGTTTCTGCCGGAGCCGTGAAGGAGGATGCGGAAGGTGTGAAAAAAGCAAGTGAGGAGAAATGGAGCAGAAGGAAAACGTGAGATAGGAAGGCAGGAGGGGGCAAATTTTCCAGCGAATCCCACAAGGCTTCTCAATAAATTTCTCAGACCTTCCGAGCCTGTAAAAAGTTTGGGATAGCCGGGAAAATCCTGGTTTAGCGGCCGCGTATTCCACAGGTAGGAGAAGAACCAAGGCATGAGTAGAATGCTGTGGTTGAAGGCCTTGGAAGGGGAAAGATGAGGAAAAGGAAAAAGCCCTTCCAAAATAATAAAAAAATAAGGATGAACAAGGTTTTCAGGGAGATGGAGCCCAGGAATGGTGAGGAGTTGAAGAAAATTGAATAATTGGTTGGGATTTTTAACATCTTGCTCTAGCACAGGTGAGCCAGATACTTCCAGAAAACAAATATTATGGGATGGTTTGGGTGGGAAGGGACCTTCAGGATCATCCAGTCCCACCCCCTGCCGTGGGCATGGAAGTCTTCCCCAGATTCCCAGAATCTTATCCCATGGATAAGATAGTTGACCTTCCTCTATCCCAGGCTGCTCCAACTTGGCCTTGGACACTTCCAGGGATGGAATTCCTGGAATTCCAGGATTCTCTTGGAATTCCATTCCAGGCCTCACCACCCTCACAGCCAGAAATTCTTTCCCAGTATCCCATCCATCCCTGCCTTCTGTCAGTGGGAAGCCATTCCCAGTGTCCTGTCCCTCCATCCCTTTCCAAAGGCTCTCCTGGAGTCCCTTTAGGCACTGGAAGGGGCTCTATGGTCTCCTTGGAGCCTTCTCCAGGCTGGACATTCCCAGCCCTCCCAGCCTCTCTCCAGCCCTTGGAGCATCTCCTGGATTTGCTCCGACAGATCCAAGCTTGCCTTAAACAAACAGCAAAGGAAAGGAGGAAGGGCAGGTGACTGGCGAGGGCAGACATGATAAATAAGATTTTGTCTCATCCCGTTTAAATCAGGTGCCCTGGAAGTCATCACGGAGCCGTCAGGATGATTAATCCCTATTTTTCCACCACCAGAGCAGGGAATGATTGCTGGGCTGGCAAGTGGGAAAGCCAAGGGAAGAGGAGCCGGGTGCGTGTGGGAGAGAAGCGCTCCGGAGGCAGCTGGGATGAGGAGCTGACTCAAAACTTTGGGATTTGTGGTTGGAGCTGCAGACGGGAGCTGAAAACGTAGGAGAAACTGCTGTGGGATAATCAGGCTGTAAAACAAGGGAATACCTGCGGCACCAGTCGAGTCAGGAGCTGCACTTTGCATAAGGAATATTTAAATAAGGATTTTCCCAGTCTTCAGGGCTCAAAGCAGAGTTTTAAACCAGTTTGGGGAGGTTGAAGTGCCAGGAACTCAGGCTTCCCAAGGAAGAATATTTTGGAATGGATGTCAGGGTGGTCTTGGGTGCTCGTGAAGAGGATCCTTAAAATAAAGCATTTTTAGGAATTCTGATGGTGCTGGGGCTACTCTGCAGCAAAGAGCCCATTTCCATCACCCACACTCCATCCAAAATGGAATTATTCCCTGCTTTAAGGCCAGTAATTTGATTTTAAGAGTAAAATCATTCCTTCCCCATATTCCCAAGTTTTTCCAACCCCTGGCACCCGAAAACAAAGGGTGAGAATCACAGAAAAATTCTCAAAGACACGGAATCAAAATCATGGAATAACCCCAGCTATTCCACAAGGATTGTAGAGTCCTGCACTAGACCACCCCCAAAATTCCACCGTATCCTAGAGAGCCATTTCCAAAGATTTCTTGGACCAGGAGGCCCAACTCCACCACTCTGGAGAAGAGAACAGGAGAGAAACCACCACAGAACGGGAAGAGTTTCATCCAGCCCACCCATTACCCACATCTTGGAAGCTCTGGAGCTGTGGACTGGAAAAGCAGGGAATTATCATAGGGAAAACAATTCATATTTTGTGTTCTCATTTTTGGAATGACAACACTGGGAATGGTTTACCTGTCACGGTAATTTTGGCATAATAACAAGAACTTGTAGCAATTAGGATCTGGTTTTGTTACGCAGGAAGAACAAATGACCCAAATCCCAACTCCCACACCTTCTCCAAAAGGGTGAGGTGACCAAATCCTCCTCCTGAACCTGCTTCCCTTTGAATTCCAGCCTTCCAAACACTTTGTGAGAGTTCACAGCAGCCTCCTTTTCCAATAATAGGCGCCTGGAACAAAGCAGCTGGAAGGTTTGATTATCCCAGCGATGCCTTCCGTGAGCAAATCAGGCTCCCGGCCCCGTGGGAGAGCAGAAAATTTCCCTTCTTATCCGTGTCACCCTCGCTCCGGAGCTGCCGAGGGAAAATAGGGCAGAGGAAATGCAGGGATCCCTTTGAAAGACCGCAGGAAAAGCAGGTAACCAGGTTAAAGGGATGCTACGTCATGGAATTTTTACGGATGACAGGGGAATTTGGCGGATTTAACGCGATTCCCGAGGGTTCGAGCTGGATGTGGCTGAGTCACTGGGGGGGGGGGCTTTTCATGGAAAGGCTCCTCCTCACCTGGAAAGATGCAAAGAACCTGAAATGCTCCCTGTGGTTAAAAAAAGTTTGCTCTCCTGGAGAAGCTGCTCAAACCAGCAGGTCCTGTGTGCCCAAAGCCTTTAATCCCACTAATTCCTCCCTCAAAGAAGTTTGGGAGCTCATCCCGAAACGACAAAGCCAAGCAGGGCCCTTGAACCCGGGCAGCAAGGCCGGGAGATAAGGCGGGAATCAGCCAGGCCTGCAATTTGCTGGCTGATTAAACCCTTGGAGCAGCAGGAAAATTAGGGAAATCATCCCCCAGACACTGGAAGGAACCACACCGGCTGCCTCCTGGGATAAACGATCTCGTCCCAACATTTGGGGGATGGCAGTGGTGGTTTGGGCATGGATGGGGTGTTGTTGGAGCCTCTGGGACTCGCCTGGCCTGTCTGGCGCGGGGACGGGTTTCGGGCGACGCGGGCGACTCACCCGAGTGAGCTCACCGGGAACGTTTCCCACCACAAACTGCCCAAAAAGCTGTTTATCTGCAACTTCCAGCCACTTGGGATGTTTGGGATGTTCTCCAAGCGTGCTGAGCGTCCATGGAGAAGGTCCGCAGCCAGCTGGACCTTGGCCACACAACGGCCACAGCTCCGAGGTCTCGTTATCCGGCAGGATCCTCCTTCCAAAGTGGCACCAGCAGGACAAAATTCTGGAATGGGTTGGGTTGGAAAGGACCTTCAAGACTGTCCAGTTCCAACTCCTTGCCTTGGACAATTTCCACGATCCCAGGTTGCTCCAAGCCCTGTCCAGCCTGGCCTTGGACACTCCCAGCAATGGGACAGCCACAGATTCTCTGGGAATTCCATTCCAGGCCTCACCACCTTCACAAGAAAGATTTTCTTCTCAATATCCCATCTATCCCTGCCCTCTGGCAGTGGGAAGCCATTCCCAGTGTCCTGTCACTGCATCCCTTGTCCCAAGTTCCTCTCCAGCTTTCCTGGAGCCCTCTCAGGCACTGGAAAGGTTCTGAGGTCTCCCTGGATCCTTCCCTTCTCCAGGCTGGACATTCCCAGCTCTCCCAGCCTGTTCCAACGCAATCCAATTTTTTTAGGGAAAGGCAAATCTATCCCAGCCCTCAAGGCCTTCCCAACTGAGACCCTTTAAACCCAAACATTTGAGCAGAAACTCATCAAGAACCACCCAACATCCCTGCCCAGAAACTGACGCAAAGATTCCAGGATGCCGCGGCATTCCAAGATCCCGGGAGTCCGACCTCAACTCCAACACAGAGAAAAAAACCTCTTCCAACTGCCTGGGCAACAAATTTCCAGGGAAAGGTAGGAATTGCCAGACACTGCCACGCTCCGAGGGCGTTTCCAACCCCCAGGCAATGCCTTCGTTGGGTTCTTCACCCAGCGGTGCCCACCCGGCTCAATTCCGCCTGTCCGGACACGGATTCCTCGGAGCGACGTCGGAGCCAGAGGGAATCTCATCTGCCACTCTCAAAGTCAATGACCCGTGCTCTTGGGAGCTACGGTTGAAAAGTGCAGCTAAAAATGAGGGAAGATGACGAGGCAGGCAGGAAAATTCCTTAAACATTAAGATTTGGGGTTTGTTTTGGGTTTTGGGGTTTTTTTGAGGATGTTTGTAATTTACTCTCCTCAGGCTGACAAATGCCACTTGCACCCAGGCGAGGGTGAGACAGAAATTTAGGATAAAAAAGCTCCGATTTGAGGTGGGGAAGGAGGAGACATCTCCTAAATCAGGGTCCCGATGAGATCCGCCCACACCTCCCTTTTTTCTCCTTTGAAACGCGACAAAATAAATCCCTGCTGGCTTTAAATAGAAATCAAATTAACCATGAACAGCCAAAGCAACTCCGTGATGGTCCAGCCATCGCTGGGTGTGCTCAGAAATCTTTTTATAAAACGTTGTCCTCCCTCCCTGCACAACGAACAAATTGAAGCAACAAATCAATACCGAGAGAGCTCCAAAACCCAAATCTTATTCCGGCTGCATCAAAAATGCTCTTGGAGCGTTGCTCGTGAAGGGTTGAATATTTTAAATTATTCTTCCTCCTCCTCCAGCTGACAGAAGCGTTCCTGAGTCAGATGTGGGAAGAAACCCAAATCTGCTCCGAGTATTTTCGGCCTTTGGAGCAGTTCAAGGCCTTTTTCAGGATAAAAGGAAATTTGTCAAGGGGAAGCAAACCTAAAACTGGGAAAGGAATAAGCGCAACACACGGAGCAGGTTGGAAGAGTTTCCATTTAAGTCGAGGAATAGAGGAAAAAAAGCATTCCTTGGAAATATGTTTTGGCGAATTAAAGGGTTGGAAGCTCAACTGGAGCTTCTCCCTCTGATCTAGAAGAAGACAAGGAGAGATCCCACACCCTTTGTCATTCCTATTTCGGCATCCCGGGATTTTTAACTGGACTTCTGATCTCCTGCATCAAATGGGTCCTACCTCAAATGGATTCTGCGTTAGGGAATCCATTTATCCATTTTAGGGAATCTCATTATCATTCCCAGCCAAAAATATTCCCGAGTTTCTCTGTGCCAGGCCCTTTACGGGGGGAATTTTCCCAAAATCCAGCCGAAACCTCCCCTGGCATGGCTGGAGTTTCCCCTGGTCCCTTTTCCCCTGGGAGGAGATCCCAACTCCCAGCCAGCTCAAATGTTCCATCAGCATCTTCCCAAATGTTCTCCTTGTGCCCACGTTCTACTTGGAATTTTTCCAAATGTGGAGCTCCTGCTATGGTCACACTTTTTGTCCCTTTTTTTCCCAATTCTCCTGCCCTCCCGTTCCCATTGCTTCCTCTGCCATTCCTTCGGTATCTCGCAGGGAAATGACGGGATAAAAAACCATTTCCAGGCAAATTTTGTTGAAAATACAAAGGTTCATTCATGGAGAAGGATCCCAAAAAAAACCTGGGCTGGGGTATCCTCAGACCATCTCTGTGAGACCACATCCTGCCTGCTCCCTTTTCCCTCAGATGTTTGGGATGAACGACAGAACCTCTCCCAATCCCCTGGAGCTTTCCCTTGGAATTCTCAGTTCTGTGAAGGAGCCGAACCTGATTTTGTCAAAACACAGAATTGGTTTTTTGGTGATTTGACCCTTGCTCCAAGGTCTCTCCTGTTCCTGCTCCAGCAATTCCTGCTGTAAACTTTCCTGATTAAAAAAAAAAAGTGATTTTTACACATTTATCTGACTACAGAAAATATTACCCACTATTCCAGAAGCTCCAAACAAGACTCTTCCTTTAAAAGCCTGTCTGGTCCTAATTTCCACAATTTCAGGCAAATCCATAACTCATTTATTCCTGCCCTTCCTACCCCAAATCCCTCAAAGGCCTCCTTAATTCCACAACTTTCCAGGAACATCAATTCCTAAAAAACCCACGGAGGCGACACCAAATCTCCCTTCATTCCTCAGGATTTAAGTTTTGCTGGAATATTTTCACATTCTCCATAAACAGGGATTTAAGAACTGAAGCGCTGCCTGTTTTTTCCTCAGAACCATTCCAAACTTCCCTGTTTTTTTCCCGAGCCTGCACTTCATCCCTGATCACAATCAAAGAGCCTCCACGTCCCTCTCCGCGCACGCAACTTCCACGCGTAGCCCGGAGCGTCCTCGGCCTCCTTCACATCCAGTTTTCTTCTCCCGAGTTTATGTCCCTTTGGATTAATTCCACACTTATTGGGATTTTTTCCCCCCCCAGGTTTCTGCTCCGAGGTTGGAGCTGGGCGAAGGTCAGGATTTTCTCCCAAGGGAATGAGGGATAGGACAAGTGGAAGAGATCCCCAAGTGGCATCGGGAGAAGTTTAGTGGGATATTTTTGGGAGAATTCCTCCTGGAAAGGGCTGTCCAGGAGGGATCCAAATTCCACTTGGGGACAGGGTCGGTGGTGGCCTTGGGAGAGCTGGGGCTCAACCTTAAAGCTCTTTTCCAGCCTAAACAATTCCATGATTCTACATTTTACCTACATTGGTCCCAAGTAATTGATTCCTCATTCCCCTCTCATTTTTCCCTTCCCAATCCCTGTTTTTTGACAGAGTTTTCCAGGTTTTTGCAGTCCCCTTGGACATTTGTGCCTTTCCATTCCCGCTCTAAATCCTGCTTGAGCCAAAATTCCATGGAGCTTTAAGTTCTTCCATTTAAGTTCTCAAAATCATGGAATGGGTTGGGTTGGAAGGGATTGGATCAGAGCCCATTCAGTTCCAGCCCCCTTCCACTATCCCAGGTTGCTCCAAGCCCCATCCAACCTGGCCTTGAACACTTCCAGGGATCCACAGCTTCTCCAGGAATTCCATCCCAGCCCCTCAAAGAGAAGAATTCCTTCCCAATATCCCATCCAACCAGTAGGAAGCCATTCCCTGTGTCCTGTCCCTTCATCCTTTATCCCAAATCCCTCTCCAGCTCTCCTGGAGCCCCTTTAGGCGCTGGAAGAAGCTCCAAGATCCCTTCAGAGCATTCCTGAAGGTGAAATGATTTCTGGCACCCAGGAAAACCTGACATGAGTCAGGAAAAGAGCAACGAGGCGCTTGGATCAGGGAATGTGGGTGGAGGGAGATCCGTGAGTCACCGACAACCTTTAATCGCTGCCGCGGGCAGGTTTGTGCCCTCTGAAATTCCCTTTTCCAGGTTCTCCGGCACGAAACCAACCGCAGGGAAAATTTTCACGGCACTGAAATATCCAGGCTCTCAGCTTTCCAAGTTTAGGAGCTTTCCATGTTCCATTGGAGGGAAAGGGAATGAGGAATGGAATCTAAATTCCCGGCTTTGCAGTGGGATTTGACACAAGGAGGGACAACTCTTAAGCTCAGCCTGTTTATCCCTAAAAAAACTCCTTTTTTCCCCCCACAGCTGCTCCTGGTGTTCCAGACCTTTCCCCAAATCCATTCCCATCCCTGGACATGCTCCAGCCCCTCAATGTCCTTCTTGTCATGAAGGGCCCAAAACCGATCCTGGGATTTGAGGTCCCTTGGCACGATGGGAATGCCACGTCCCTGATCCAGGTATTCCCACAAAATTATCCCCCCCAAAAGCCACTTTTTCCACAGTTAAAAGCCTTAAGGGAAGATATTTGCACATTCCAGAAGTATCCCGATTTTTCTGTGATCCCTACTGCCCGAAGGACGGACACCTCAGAATTCCAAAGGCCACAGATCCCTCCTGATAAGGCACTTAATGAGCTGATTGATAAGGTACTTAATGAGCTGATTGATAAGGCACTTAATGAGCTGATCAGGCTGAGGCAGTGCCCGAGGAACACATGGAATGAAGCAAATCCCACCTGTGGCTTAAAAATCTGGATAGGGACTTTCCTACGTGGAAAAACATCGGGATCTGTTCCCAAACCTGCTCCTCCTGCACACCCAGCTTGGCTTTTCCCAGGGGTTTGCGTTCATTTCCTGTTTGGAGCTTCCCAAAAAAAACCACTTTGGGGGACTATGGAGATAATAAATTAAGATCTGTTTTCCTCCCTGTGTTATTCCCATGGGTTTTCCCAACAAAAAAAAAAAAATTCCCAGCCTCATTCTGTGCTCTGAGCATTGCAATGAGGGTGGTGAAGGGCTGGAATGGGAATTTCCCAGAAAAGCCGTGGCTGCTCCATCCTTGGAATTGTCCAAGGCCAGGACAGATGGGATTGGAGCAACCTGGAAGAGTGGAAGGTGTCCCTGCCCATGGAAGGGGGTTGGGAATTCTTTTTAAGGTCCCCTTTCCAACCCAACCCATTCTTTGATCTTATTCCCACTTCCATCCTTGATAAAAATCCCTTTCCGTGCCCCTCCCAGCTGAGGAAAAAAGGGGGAATTGTTCAGGTGAGCTGGAGCGTGACAGAACAGGAATAATTCCAGACTCACTTATCGGGGTTTGGAGAGTCCTGAGCACAGCATTTTCCTCAATTAAAAAAAAACAAACCAAACCTCAGGAACTTCCTGTTAAAACAGAAAATTCCCAGGCAGAAAATGTGTTCCCTGGATCACTGTGGAATTTTTTAAATTTTTTTTTTTGGGAGCAACATCCACTTCCAAAAAGAAAAACCCCGGCATGGAACAGCCACGCTCCGATATGGATCCCTCAAGGTGACTTTCAGGAGATGTTGGAGAGGCAGGAGAAGAAGGGGGGAAAAGCAAAAAGCTCCTAAAAGGATGGATTCCTTTGGAATTTTCTCCTTCCTGGCAGCTCTGAGAGATCCAACAGCATCTCCTGGAAATGGCAGGAAAGGTGGGAATAAGGAAGGGAAGGGTTTCTGCTCCTTGGGAGAGGCAGAGGTTGCAATGAAAATCAATTTGATGTGGAATTAGTGGAAAATGAAGCGGCTTTTCCATGTTTTTGTTGCCCGACTGCTCCATTTAATCCAGACACACTTAATTAGGGACACACCAATCCCGAGGGAAGCCGCTCCCGTCCCGGCACCATCCCCACAGGAATCAGCAATCCCAGACCTCCAGCCCAGCAGGATTCCTGATCCATTCAGACTGGATTTAAGGGAGGAATTTATTACAGCGAGGGTGGTGAGGGGCTGGAATAGAATTTCCAGGGAATTCCATGGCTGTCCCACCCCTGGAAGTGTCCAAGGCCAGGCTGGACAGGGTTTGGAGCAACCTGGGATAGGGGAAGGTGTCCCTGCCCATGGCAGGAGTTGGAATTGGATGATTTTTAATCCAACCCCTTCCAGCCCATTCCATGACTCCATGATTAAGAAGAATTCCAGCCCCGTGGATGATTCTGACTCCAGCAGCCTCAGCCAACAACCTCTGACCCAAATCCCACTGTTTTTTCTAGGAAATGGAAGAAAATCCCCTCCCACCTCACCCAGAGCCCCCTGAAGTGGTCAGAGATCCGTGGGCATGAATCCCTCAATTCCTCTTCTCCCAAAAGGAACTTTTCCTCTTTTCCTAATTATTTTTCTCTCCCTTATCCCTAATTAATCCCAAATATTCCCAACTACGTTAAATCTTGATGAAGATTTTTGTCCTGGTTTTTTTTTTTTTTTTTTTTCCCCCCAAGCAGCCAAAACGGGAAAGGGCTCCATGGAATTCCTCCTTTCCCTGTCTTTGAGAGGACATGGATCCCTGGATGCACCCTTTGGATTAAAGGGAGCAAAGAACCTTGGGAAGCATCCAGAAATCCAAGACCAGCTCCAAAAATGGATCCAGAAAACCGCTAAGAGGCAGCTTAATTCCCAGTAAAATTGAGGATGCATCCACAGATCCACCAAATCCTTGTGTCCGTGCTCGAGGTGCGCCCCTGAAGGTGAGGAATTTAAAAACAGACACCAAAAAGACCAAAAACAACCCTGGAATACGGAAAAGAAGGAAGACGGGCCCTTCAAGGAGCAGCATTTTCCCTTCCGAGCCCACCTGGAATTCGGAATCCAGGGACAGCTTCACCTGGAGCCTTTGAAAGGATTTAGAGTCCAAAGGCGTCCCAAAAAAAGCTGGGAAAGGGTTTTGGAAAAAGGCATGGAATGACAGGATAACGGGGAATGGAGGCAAGAGGGCAGGGTTAGGTTGGGATATTGGGAATAAATTCCTCTCTGGGAGGGTGATGAGGCCGTGGGATGGAATTCCCAGAGGATCTGTGGCTGCTCCATCCCTGGAAGTGTCCAAGGCCAGGTTGGAGCAACCTGGGACAGTGGAAATTATTCCTTTCCATGGCAAGGGTGGAGAATTGGGTGATCCCTACATCCTCATCCAACCCGATTCCATGATTCCATGATTTCAGCGCTCCCAATGCCCCGGATCGACGGCGGGTTGAAATTCCAAAGCAACAGAAACTCCCACGTCATTCCCAGGCACCTCATTGCCCATCCTCCTCTTCCAGACAGGAAACTGCCCCATTCCCACCCCATAATTGCACTTTTCCATGCTTTTCCATGACCTCTCCCAGCCAGATGTGAAGCGCATGAGGAAGATCAATTTTAAAAAAATGCAATTCCGTAGCGGCGCTCCCCAAAGTAACATTTTCCAACGGCTTTCCTGAGCACGCGGACCCGCTGGAAGTTGTTTCCATTCTGGCACGGAGCAGAGAGGGAAGATCAATAAAAACACAACGAGGCCGGCAGGGAAATGTCAGCACCTCGGGAAAAGGCAGCCCAGAATCCGTCGGAATCCGGCCCCGGCGCAAACGGATCGGGCGCGCGGGTTTTCCGTGGGGAAAGACCATAAGGAAGGAGCCGTGCCTCAATCCAGGGATTTTTCTGTGGATTTTGGTGGTGAAGAATGAAGGGACAGAGTGGGTGAAGGCAGTCGTGGCCCAGGAGATGGAATCGCAGGAAAATGGGAAAAGGGTTGGGAGTGTTCAGCATGGAGAAGGGAAGGAAAACTTTGGAAAAGTTTCCAGCGCCTAAAGGGGGTCCAGGAGAGCTGGAGAGGGATTTGGGACAATGGATGGAGGGACAGGACAGAGGGAATGGCTTCCCACTGCCAGAGGGCAGGGATAGATGGGATTTGGGGAGGAATTCCTGGCTGGGACGGTGGTGAGGGGCTGGGATGGAATTCCCAGAGAAACTGTGGCTGCCCCACCCCTGGAAGTATCCAAGGCCAGGTTGGATGGGGCTTGGAGCAACCTGGGATTTTGGAAGGTGTCCCTGCCTGTGGGTGGTCTTGAAGGTCCTTTCCCACCAAACCCATTCCAAAAGCTCTGCTCCAACCCAGAACACCAAACTGCCAAGCCCCATTCCAGCCAGGAACGAACCTCCCAGGATCCCACAGTCAGGAAACTCCAACAAACAAAACCTTCTCCCTCTGAGAGTCCATTCCTGGCCTCATTTGCTCCAAGTCCTACGAGAACTGCCTCAACAATCAGGAATTTCCATGTCTTTCCCTGTGGGAACGGCGGTTCCTGGTCTTGGAATGACACCACTGCCTCTTCCCGTTTATTTTTGGGAAAGACTTGAAAAAAAATGGAAATAAGATTTATTTTCCTGTTGGGAACGTGGAGATGGGGATATCCAGCTTCCCGAAAGTCAGAGTGATGCTTTTATCTCCCAAAAAAAACTGGGATTGGTGGGTTTATTCCCTAAAAATCGAGATGGAGGAGCTGGATGTGGGAATGTTCAAAGAGCAGGAGCAAGAGGAAGGAAATAAACCAAATCCCTGGATCTGTGAAGGTCAAGGAAAGAGCAAGGGATGAAAAATTTGCACCATGGGAGGTCCCTCCCATTGGAATAGCACAATGTGATCCTTTCAGGAGCTGGAAAACCAAAAAAACCCCCGGGATTTGGGGATCCCTGGGAGCAATTTCAGGGATAACAACGAATTCCCGAGGGCTCTGGGAGGTCTGGAGCGCTCCATTTCTTCCCCTCGGCACCTGGAGCACATTTATCCCTCAAACACTTCTTGGCGGCTGGAATTAAAAATAGCCAGCCTGGATGAGTTGGAAAGTGGGGGGGGTGGGGGGGAATAAATTCCAGCCAGAATGTTTATTTTTGGGAAGAGCCAGAGGAGGAAGAGGAAAGGTCGGGGTTCAATGCGTTATTTAGAGCATAAAGTAAGGAAATAATCACTGGAGCAAAAATGCGGGAGGGAGAGGATGGAGGAAGAGCAAGGAATGGTGATTTAAAGGATTTTTGTTTTTGAAGGAAGAGCTCACTGGAACAACTTTGGAATCATCTTAACCAAATCTTCACCGCCTAAACGGAATTCCCACCGATATTTATCACCTGGAGCAAACATTCCTGAATGAAAACTCCATAAAGCAGCCACAGCAGCCACAGCACGGCCCCAAAAACCCCAGATCCGATGATTTGGGATCCCTCCCCTAAATCCAGGCCCCTCCACGGCTCTGTTCCACCATCAGGGAATGTGTGGTTTTACGGGATTTGACATCAATTTGACTCTGGAATCTGCCTGAATTCCCAGCTGCGTTTTGTGGTTTGGATTGGGGATTTTTTTTAAAGGTTTTCGGGTCATTATTTGGTTGAGTTCTTTGTGGTGTCTGTTCCCAAATTCCCAGAGGCGGGACTCCAAAATCCATCATTTCTCAGGAAAGGAACGACCGCAAAGCTTTGGTTTCCTGGGAATGGTTTAAGGAGTTCCGAAAAGCCTGGAATTTTGGGATAAGTAGGTCACCATCAAATCCAGGTAAAGAACTACGGAGTCATCCAAATTTTCTGGGAAATGGAGCGGGGAGGGGGAAAAGCTTCAAAGGAGCACAAAGTAGAGGGAATTCCTTCCCTGGAGCTCTACCTGAGAACATCAGGATTATCCATAGGGAGGACCCATGGGATGCATCAGGGATTCTCCGCCCCTACAGAAGGGATTTGGTGGCCCATGGGATGAGATTTTCATGGAGTGGATTCCACACGTTCCCAGGAATTGTGTTGTCCAACCAACCGCGCACACAACATTTTCCAGAAGCCTGAAATTCCATGAAACACCTTTTTTTTTTTAAAACGACTGTGGATCATTTGGGATGATCCAGCGATATAAAGGCCTGGAAACCCTACAAATGTTGGACAATCCATAAAAACCACTTGGGGTTGCATCCAGGGTAAAAAGCGGCTCCTTGTCCCAACAAAACAGTGGCACCAATGAATAAATTCCCAAAAAAAATAAGGATAAAACTGAACTGATCAATTTTCATGGATATCAGGAAAACCCATCGTGAAACACAACCTGAGTCAGGATTTGGAAAACCTTCAGGAGCCTCCCTTTCCTTCCAACCTTTATAGGGTTGAACTCCATGATTTTAAGGGTCTTTTTCCAGCCTAAACAATTCCATAAATCCCTGACCCCTCGTTGCTCCCACCACCCCAAGCAGCCAATCCCACGGCACAGCGGGACATTCCCAAAAATCCCTTTGAACCCATCTCCAGCCCCTCTGGAAAAGAGCAGCCCGAGGACATCTGGCTCGCAGACAGCCCAGACCTTGGACTGTGTGGATTTGCAGCTGGAAAAATCCAGGATTTGGGTGAGAAAAGCAAAAACTTCCCTGGGAAACGAGGGCATCCCCACAGGCCTTTCTTCCCAAAGGAGGCACCAAAATGCTCCTTTCCAATGGGATTAACGTTGGGATTATCCTGAAAATCCATCCCTGCTTCTGGTGGCATGAGTTGTGCCACCACCAGTGACACAAAACTCCAATTTTTGGAGTTGAATTCACCCAAATTCAGGTTTTTTTAGGCCTAGAATTGCTCCTGGTTGGTGACCCCAAGATCCCGCGCTCCAACTCCAGGCCGGGTTGGATCGGGCTTGGAAAAACCTGGGATCGTGGAAAGTGGGATTAGGTGGGGTTTAAGGCCTCTTCCAACCCAAACCATTCCAGGATTTTGTAATTCAGGATATTCCAAGAAAATCCCTTTGGAGGAAGGGGAAGGCTGCTGGATGCTCATCCCAAGGGATGGGGATGGAATACAACCCTCAATCCCCCCCAAAATCCACAGGGAATAACACTCGGAGAACTCCAAAATCCAACAGCAAACCACACGGATAACCCGAGATCCCACATTCCCGGACGAATCCGTACCCACAACCAAATCCTGCCGCTCTCCCCCTTCCCCAAAATTTCCCATCCCCACATTTCGCAATCCCGCTGATTTTGGGATCCACGAACTTCCATTTGGGAAAAGACATTCCGTGGGGGAAGGAGCCCAACCAACCCCTGGACGGACACGGAGGGAAGCGCCACAATTCCCAATTCCAGCCCTGTCCCAGCCACCTGCTGCTCGCAGCTCCCTCCAAACGTCCCAAATCCATCCATTTTCTATGGAAAATGTGTTTTTTTTTGTGTTTTTTTTGTTGTTTCTTTTTTTTTTTTCCCTTAATCCCACCCAGCTGCGCGTGCCAGGTGAGGCTCCGGAGCCACGGAGCAGCTGCGGATTTCTCCGTAGAGGTCACTCAAGGGGTTGATTAAAGTGGGAATAAATAAGAGGATAAATAAATGGCTCGACGAATAACGAAATAAATGAACGACCAAAGAAACGAGCGAGGGGGAAAAAAAATAAACAAACGGGGGAAATGGATAAATGGGGGAGTAAACAAACGAGGAAATAAATAAATAAGGAAATAAATAACTAAGGGAATAAATAACTAAGGAAATAAATAAATAAGGAGATAATAAATAAATAACTCCACTCCCACCCCGCAGTTTTCGCAGCCGGAGGGAAATGCAAGGAATGGGGGAAAAAATTAAAAAAAAAAAAAAATAAATCCCGAACCGGCGGCTCCGTGAAATAAAATAAATCCCAAACAACTCTGCCCATCCACCTTTCCAAAACCAGCGGATTTGGATCCCCGCCCCAAATTCCGGCGCTGCGCATCCCGCTGCAGCCCACCCCCTCCCCATCTCCATCCCACCCGGCTCCATCCCTGCCCGCTCCCCTTTCCCGGCGCATCCCCGCATCCACACCCACTCCCGTCGGGAGAGCTGCCCCCCCCTCGCCCTGCCACACCTTCCACCTCCATGAAAACACCTCCCGCATCCCATGGGATCCATCCCGGGCAGCCGGCACCTTCCCTCCGCACGATCCCGAGCGGAGCATCCGCGGGGAGCGGGATTGGGGTTGGATCCAGCCTTTTTCCATCACCTTTCCGAGGGAGGAAGGTGGGATTGAAACCCCCCTCCCCATCCTGCGGAGGGGTGGGATCCAGCCCTTCCCATCCCTTCCATGGGATCCGGCATCTCCAAACCGCCCCCCAAAAAGGGAAGCAGGATGGGATTTAACCCCTCTGGAGGGAGCAGGATGGGATCCAGCCCCTCCATGGGGAGCAGGATGGGATCCAGCCCTTCCAAACCCCCCAAAAAGGGAAGCAGGGTGGGATTGGACCCCCCCAGAGGGAGCAGGAGGGAATCCAGCCCTTCCAAACCCCTCCAAAAAGGGCAGGGTGGGATCCAGCATCTCCATATGGATCAGGATGGGATCCAGCCCCTCCAAACCCCCCTAAAAAGAGAAGCAAGGTAGGATTTAACCCCTCCATAAGGAGCAGGATGGGATCCAGCCCCTCCATGAAACACCTCAAGGAGAAGAGGGTGGGATCCAGCACCTCCATATGGATCAGGATGGGATCCAGCCCCTCCAAACCCCCCAAAAAGGGAAGCAGGGTGGGATCCAGCATCTCCATATGGATCAGGATGGGATCCAGCCCTTCCAAACCCCCCAAAAAGGGAAGCAAGGTGGGATTTAACCCCTCTGGAGGGAGCAGGTTGGGATCCAGCCCCTCCAAACCCCCCAGAAATGGAAGCAGGGTGGAATTTAACCCATCCATATGGATCAGGATGGGATCCAGCCCTTCCAAACATCCCAAAAAGAGAAGCAGGGTGGGATTTAACCCCTCTGGAGGGAGCAGGATGGGATCCAGCCCCTCCAAACCCCTCTAGAAAGGGAAGCAGGGTGGGATCCAGCATCTCCATATGGATCAGGATGGGATCCAGCCCTTCCAAAACCCCCAAAAAGGGAAGCAGGGTGGGATTTAACCCCTCCATATGGATCAGGATGGGATCCAGCCCCTCCATAAAACCTCCTGAGAGGAGCAGGGTGGGATCCAGCTGCTCCAAGTGGGATCCAGCCCCTCCAGAACCCCCTCCAAAGGGAGCAGGGTGGGATGCAGCCACTCCAAACCCCCCAAAAATGGAAGCAGGGTGGGATTTAACCCCTCCGGAGGGAGCAGGGTGGGATCCAGCCCCTCCACTGGGAGCAGCATGGGATCCAATTCCCCCTGTCCTTCCCCAGTTCTCCCCGAAATCCAGGGTGGGGTTGAGCTCCATCCCCCTTTTCCCACCCCCTTCCCGCATCCACGGGGATCCAGGTGGGCGCATCCAGCCCCCCCCCCCCCCCCCCCCCCCCCCGGGTGGGATTTAACCCCTCCGGAGGGAGCAGGGTGGGATCCAGCCCCTCCACTGGGAGCAGCATGGGATCCAATTCCCCCTGTCCTTCCCCAGTTCTCCCCGAAATCCAGGGTGGGGTTGAGCTCCATCCCCCTTTTCCCACCCCCTTCCCGCATCCACGGGGATCCAGGTGGGCGCATCC
>NW_024524745.1:23542-24583 GCF_017590135.1 Pyrgilauda ruficollis | reverse complement strand
CCCCCCCCCCCCCCACTCCATGCACCAAAAATCTGGGAGGGGGGTTTGGAATTCTCCAGCCAAACCAATACCTGGATGCAGCGCAGGTGGGGGATGCCCCCACCCAGCACCCCAAAACCCGAGCGGAGCCCCCAAAACGGAGCCAGAGGAGGACGGAACCCCCAAAAAAGGGGCAGAGACCCCCCAAAGTGGCGATGGGGGGCCCCGGTTCGGGCTGCCATGGCCCCCCCCGTGACCGACCCCGAGCCCCCCCCCGGCCCCTCCTCGCTCCGTGCCCGCTCCCGGCGCGCTCCGAGCGCCGCGGCCCCGCCGCGTCCCCGTCACCAGCGACAACGGCGGCGCGGCCAATGGGGGGCAGAGCTGGGGGGGCGGGGCCGAGCAAGGGGCACGCCCCCTTTTTACCGCTGGGGGAGCCACGCCCTTATTCAAATGAGGGGCGGGGGGGTGGTGGGTTTCGGGTGGGGTGCGCGTGCGCTCTGGGAAATACGGTAGCGCGGGGGGGGAAAAAGGAGTAGAGGGCACTGCGCGTGCGCTCTGGGAATTACGGTAACCACGGAGACGCTGCGCGCGCCCGTAATTACGGCCGTTTCGCTGCGCGCATGCGCACTTGGAAACACGCGCGTTTTGGGATGCGCTGCCGCAAATACGGTATTTGTCTTCCGATGGGAGCTCGGAAACACGGTATTTATGTCGGGATGCCCCCCCCCCCCCCCACTCCATGCACCAAAAATCTGGGAGGGGGGTTTGGAATTCTCCAGCCAAACCAATACCTGGATGCAGCGCAGGTGGGGGATGCCCCCACCCAGCACCCCAAAACCCGAGCGGAGCCCCCAAAACGGAGCCCGAGGAGGACGGAACCCCCAAAAAAGGGGCAGAGACCCCCCAAAGTGGCGATGGGGGGGGCAAAGACCCCCCAAGGGCACCTCAAAGCGGGGGGAGGGGGCACCCCCACAATCGCCACATGAAGAGGAGGGGGATGCAAGAAGGGGTCCCTAAAGGGGGGTTTGGGGGGGTTTGGACCGAACGGCGCAGCCCCCCCCC
>NW_024524745.1:10795-22872 GCF_017590135.1 Pyrgilauda ruficollis | reverse complement strand
GGGGGGAGTAGAGGGCACTGCGCGTGCGCCCTGGGAATTACGGTAACCACGGAGACTTTGCGCGCGCCCGTAATTACGGCCGTTTCGCTGCGCGCATGCGCACTTGGAAACACGCGCGTTTTGGGATGCGCTGCCGCAAATACGGTATTTATCTTCCGATGGGAGCTCGGAAACACGGTATTTATGTCGGGATGCCCATGAGAAAATACGGTAGTTGTGTCGCGTCGTGATGCGCACTCTGGATTACGGTAGCCGCGCATTTGTGACTACGGGATTGCGCTGCTCTTTTGGGAGATACGGTAACTGTGCGCATGCGCGTTTAGAAACACCGTAGTTCTGGTAGTATATGCGGTTCCAACACGGTAGTTGTGGTGCGCATGCGCGCTAGGAGATACGGGAGGGCGCGATACACACTCGCAAATACGGTAGTGATGGCGCGCAGGCGCGTTTGGAAGCCGTACTTATGACGCGCATGTGCACTGGGAACTACGGTGCCTTTGGAATTACGGCACTTGAGATGGGATGCGCATTTGTAATTACGGTAGCCGGGCTTGGATGAGCATGTGGAATTACGGTAGTTGTGGTGCGCATGCGTACTTGGAAAGGCGGCAGTTGTGGGTGCGCATTTGGAATTACGGTATCGCGGTGCGGCGCTTCAGGATCTACGGCGCATGCGCGTTTGTAAATACGGTATTGAGCGAGCCTCATTTGGAACTGCCGTGCTTCATGTGCGCATGCGCTCTTGGGCGCAGGATAACAGTACGATGCGCATTGGACATTACGGTACCTAAGGTGCGCATGCGCATGCCGGGGTACGGTAATTGCATGATGCGCAACCAGAATTATTTTAGTGGCGACGCGCATGCGCATCTGGAATTACGGTAACGGTGCGGTGCGCATTTAAAATTCGTTACTTCCAGTGCGCATGCGCTATGGAAAATTACGGTAGTGCGACGCGCACCTTAAAACCCGGTATTTCTTTTGCACATGCGCATTTGAAATAACAGGGTGCCACTGCGCATGCGCGCTGGAAATTACGGTAGCGGTGTGATGCGCATCTGGAAAAATTACGGTACCGGCGGAGCGCACTCACATTTGTGAATACGGTAATCCCGTATTTCCCGAGGCGCACGGAATTTTGAGAGGGCGGGAAACACGCGTGGGAGCTGCCACGGGGGCTCTGTGCACCTCCGCCACATTCACACCTGGGGATCCCCCAGCACCCCGGGAGCCCCAGGTCCCCCGGGACCTTCACCCCTCGGTGGCACCGTGTGGCTCCTGAGCCCCACCGGCGTCTGTGACACTCCCCCCCCCGACTCTTCGTGTCCCCCAGCATCCCAAAATACCCCGCTGTACCCTGTGGGACATGTGCACACTCCCCCCCGTGCCCCCCATCCACGTCCACATTCCCATTCCCTCCCTGGTGTCCTTGGGATGGGGATGGAGACCCCAAACTGGGAGGCTCCAACCCCTCCGGGACCCCCCCAGCGCTGCCCACGCTGAAATTTGTCCACCCCAAACTCTTCCCTCCATCCCAGCACCTCCTCCTGCTGCTCCCTCAGACATTCCCTCACGGGGGTGTCCATCAGCACACCCCAAACTCCCCGGGGACGAAGCCCAAAATATATTTTTGGCAGCGCAAAGGACACCTGGCCAGGTTGACAACGAGTTGAGGACACCACGAGACCTTCGGAGCGGCTTTCACCCCGTGGCCAAAACTCGTGGAATTCAACTTCTCAGGAGGGGACAAGTCGGGTCACGGCTCGAAAGCAACCACAAAACCCTTTTATTCCCTTTCCAGCCTCGGCACAATCCCTGACTTGCAGTTTTTCCAGGAATTTGGCCGGCTGTCTCAGCAGGATCGGCGGCTCCGCCGTGCCCGGGGTGCTGCTCACATTTTCTTTTCTCCACGGCTGCGAGAGCTTCCTCACGTCCAGCCATGGGGGTTTTTATTTTGGGAGCAGAAGGACCCAAAACCCGTCAGGTTTTCTCCTCTGAGCTCCTTTGGGACGTGCGTGGAGGGGGATGGAGGCTGGGAAAGGGTGAGTCAGTAAAATTTTGGGGTTTTTTTCTCCTGCTCTTGTTGCTCTTTAGGTTTGGTTTTGGAAACGTTTAGTTTTGGGCTGGTTGTTTCTTTGGGTTTTGGGCTTTTCTTTTTTTTCAACTTAACCTGATTTTTACAGGATAAAAGAGCAGATTTCTCCTTTTCTCTAAGCATCCTGATCCGAGAAAATCCATTCCATCGCCAAATCATGGAACGGTTTGGGTTGGAAGGGAATTTCCACGCCGTGGGGTTTGGTTTAGGCAGAGCCGTCACTCCAGAGGCTTTTCCAGGCTGGAGGGACTTGGGCTCCCTTCCCGGGGTCGGGTGCAGCCCCCCAGGAGTAACGGGATGCTGGCAAAGGGATCCTGGAGGGAAGGGATGTGGCCGATGGATTTGCTGCCTTTGTTTCCCGTGGGAAGTTTGGTTTGGCTGAAATCTTTGGGGAAGGGCCTGGAGGGACAGGACAAGGGGAATGGCTTTAAATTAAAAGAGGGAATTAGAGATATTGGGAATGAGTTCCTCCCTGTGAGGGTGGTGAGGGGTTGGGATGGAATTCCCAGAGAAGCTGTGGCTGTCCCTGGATGCCTGGAAGTGTCCAAGGCCAGGTTTGATGGGGCTTGGAGCATCCTGGGATGGTGGAAGCAGTCCCTGCCCACGAAAAATATTGGAATTAAAGGTCTTGAAGGTCTCTTCTCACCCAAACCCTTCCACAATTCCCTGACCTGGGTGCTCTGGATTGTCCCAAAGCTTCCATCAGGGTGGGGACAGGGAGGGCAGGAGGTGACAACACCCAAAATTGGTGCTCCAGGGACTCTGTGGATGGTGAATAGTGACACGGAACTGGTGCAGAACTGAGGGGTCTGGGGCACCCAGCAGATTTGCTTTGGAAAATTTCAGAGTTTATTCTTGTTATCAGCATTTTTAGGAACATTTTACCTTTGGATCATTGCCCTTCCCCCTTTCTCACAATTTGTGTTTTGTGGTTTTTTTGCCATTTCTCCCCCTCTTTTTGTTAAAATTGTTTTTTTTTTTTCCCTTTCCCCTCTTTTTTTGTAGGCTTATTTCTCAATCTTAGTAATATCTTTAGGTGGAGTTTTCTAGCCAGGTGTTTTCTATTTTTTTGGCAGCCTTTCTCCCCCAGAAGGCCTTTGCTGGGTGCTTTGGTTTTGGCATTTATTCTGATTTATTCTGCTGGGGCCTTATGGATTTACTTAAAGCAGGAGGTTTTTGGGGTTTTTTACCTTTATGGGGTTATTTTTCCTTCCCCAACTGCTTGCATGGGTCTGTCGATGGTTTTATCAATTGCAGCTGGTTTTGAGGGTTTATTATTATTATTAAAAAGTGGAAAAACAGGGGCCCTGATTCCACAGGACATGGAAAAGGTGAACAACACTCTCACCTCCACACCAAAGTGTCGTGAAATTGATTGTTCGGGTTGGTTAAACTCTCACTGTGAAAGGCACCAAAAACAGTTAGTTTAATATAAATTACAATTTATTGTATTTTGTCAAAATAGGATTTGATGGGAAGGTCCACTCTACTAATTAAAATCATGTGCTAAAATAATTGTGGTTGGGAAAGACCTCCAAGGTTGTCAACGTGGATGAGACATAAAAGGGAATGTCAAATTAGAATTAATTTGGAATTATTTATGTGGATAATGAAAAAGCTTAGTGGCATTTTATCAGGGGGTTATGGTTGGCTTATTGTTGTCTTATCACTGGCTTATCTTTCTTATCAATTAAGTGGTTCATTAGGATTGGCCACAATTAGAGGAGGGACTGAGCCGTAGGTTCCAGATGGCGAAATTGGTTCTGTATTTACCATAAGGAGCTGAGATCTTGGAATCAGCTTCCAAAGGGGCGTAGAATTGGGATTGTTGAGGTTGGAAAAGCCCTCTGAGGCTGAGTCCAGCTCTTCTTTCCCCAGCAGTGACAAAACCACTCTGAACCACATCCCCAAGTGCCACCCCCACATGGACGTTGATCCCTCTCAGGAATGGGGACTCGTGCCAGGGCTGGAGAACCCTTTCCAGGAAGGAATTTCTCCTAATATCCAACGGAATCACCCCTGGCACAACTTGGTGTCGTTTCCTCTTGTCCCTTGTCCCCTGGGAACAGAACCCAATGCCCACCTGGCTCCACCCCCCTTCCAGAAGGTTCCCCCGGGCCTCCTTTTGTCCGGGCTGAGCCCCTGCTGTTTGTGGGGTCTCATGGTGATTCCCTCTACTCATCCACGATTTTCCCAGTCTCTGGTCTCTAATCGCTGAGCTCTCCAAAGCAAATATTTCCAATTCCACTGGGAATTCTTTTCAAACCAACCCAGCCCGGCCTTGAACGCTTCCAGGGATGGAAGTGAGGCACGGGATGGTTTTTGTGGCCATTCCTTGGCCTTGGCCTCAGTGCAGGACACAGGAGATGCCTTGGACAATGAGGAAATTTTTCCCTATGGAAAAAGGGACCAGAGCCTGTTTGGTTGGTGCTTTACAGGTTATGGAATGAGTATTGGAATATAACATGTTTTTAAAACTCCATTTTCTTCAATGGTGGAAAAAGCCCATTCTTTATTCATATAACTAATTTTTATCCAGTTTTACAGACTCCAATCAGTTAATAATTTCTTGCCAATTACTTTACTGGTTAGTAACAAGTTGTTACCCTGTATTGATTGGTCACTCAAACCCCCAGCGTGTACGTGCAGGAAAAGTTGTTTGTGACAGATCTCATTTTTCTATCTAATGATGTAAAACCATTTTATACAGGTGTAAGTTGTTTTTTTTCACCCAGGAATAGATTGTTTTGTTAATGAACTTCTCACACCAATATTGCTTCCATGTGGGAACTTGCAAAGTGCTAGCTTGTCAAGGCCAGCCACTGATTTTAGGACAGCAGGCTTGATTTTATGAGGCCTTTCTTTATAATTTTTCTACCTTACTGCAACAAACGGTGACATTGAAGTCAGTGCTGAACCCATGGAAAGGAATAACACATTTTTCCCATTTCTTTTCTCTCCTCTTCCTTTCCCCCCTGCCTCCAGCATTCCCTTCTGTTTCTCCTTATGGATCGTGAATGGTGTTAGGGAAGGAGGTTGGTCAACAAGGAAGGGAAAATTACACCAGTAGTTGTTTTGGGCTGAAATGTTTCCCAGAACAAGTCTTGGCACCTTGGAGGGTCATCTCTGATGGGATGAGTGGCTTGGCCAGACTGGAAAGAGGGTGAGCATCAAAACCGAGGCCTGCAGGAGCTGATGGAAAATTGACACCTGGATTCAGGCTGTGAGTGTTGGAATAGTCTTGGGAGATTAAGGCAAAAGGAGCCATCTGAGAATATGATGCAGGAAACTTTATTGAGGCAAAAAAATAGTAAAAAGCAGAAGTAAATAAAATAGAGCTGGTCTGAGGTGCAAAAGGACAAATATCAGCACAGATCCTTCGATTGCAGCAGGTCTGGCCACAGCATCAAGGACTTCCTGCCCTGCAATGGGAATAGCCCGCAGAGGTGCCCGATGGTCTCTGGCTTGGGATAAGGGGTTTGTCCAGAGGGGGCTGGACAGAGCCAAAGGGGCCATGCAGAGCAGGGAGCAGGAGAAGAGCAGGAGGCAGACAGGCCATGTTTGCAGGCAGCCTGGCCTGGCCCTGTGGCTGCTGCCTTGTTTGGTGCCCTGAGAGTAGCAGCTGGAAGTGCTGAGCGCATTTGAGAATCTTGTCCCAGAGATGTGTCCTCAAAGTCTGAGATGAGATGCAGGGAGTGGATGGTTGGTGTCAAGAGTGGTGCTGAGAGCCCTTAGCAGTTGTAGCCACCCCTTCTGCCAGAGCAGCCCAGGCCTGCCAGCCCACAGCCAAATCCACGGCCATAGCCAAGGCCAAAGCCGCCAAATCCACCAGAGATGGGCTGTCCCTGCACGCTGAGCTCAGCACCCACGGCAGCGGAGGAGGTGGATCCGACGGCGGTGCTCTGGGGGAAGGAGGTCATGATGGGTCCTGGCAGGGTGACCATCACGGGAGAAGGCTGGATAACAACACGGGAATCCTGGCATTGCAGGGCACAGGGCTCGTTGCAGCTGTTGGCCAGCGGGGTGGGTCCGCAGGGTCGGCAGATGTTGTTGCAGGCCATGGGTGTGGTGTGGAGGGTGCCTGGAAGAGAGAGATGCAGGGGTAGTGCAGAGCAGGGAGGGGGGAAGAGGAGGAAGAAGATGGGACATGCTTGCAGGCAGCCTGGGCTGGCCCCTGGGCTGGTGCCTTTCACCATGGCCTGAGAGCAGGAGCTGGAAGTGCTGAGTTAATTTGAGAGCCTTGGCCCAGAGACAAATCCTCAATGCCTGAGATGAATTCCAGGGAGTGGGTGGTTGGTGTCAGGAGTGGTGCTGAGGGCCCTTAGCAGATGGAGGCATAGCCCCTTCTGCCAGAGCAGCCCAGGCCTGCCAGGCCATAGCCAAGGCCAAAGCCAAATCCCCCAGAGATGGGCTGTCCCTGGGCACTGAGCTCAGTGCCCAGAGCAGCGGAGGAGGTGGATCCGACGGCGGTGCTCTGGGGGAAGGAGGTCATGATGGGTCCTGGCAGGGTGACCATCACGGGGGAAGGCTGGATAACAACACGGGAATCCTGGCATTGCAGGGCACAGGGCTCGTTGCAGCTGTTGGCCAGCGGGGTGGGTCCGCAGGGTCGGCAGATGTTGTTGCAGGCCATGGGTGTGGTGTGGAGGGTGCCTGGAAGAGAAAAAGGGTGAGAGAGGGCAAGGATGTGGGGGGGCATGGGGGGGGGGGGAGTATGGAGGCTGTTGTGGGGCTGTGGGGAAGCGTGAGGGCTGCTGAGGCTGGGGCTGAGTGTGCTGGAAGAGAGAGGGCAGGGGTGCAGGAGCAGGAGGGTCAGGGTCTTAAGGCTCACCTGGTTGTCTTCAGGAGCAGGAGAAGGCGTGAGGAGAAGTGTGTGAGGGAGAGAGGCTCTGGGCTGGCTTTTATGCAGGTCCTTGAGGGGCGGGACAGCCTTGTCTCATGGCCTTGGGGTATTTTTGAGGCAGCAGCTCTTTCGTTACTGGTGAGTCCTGAGGTGGGGAATGTTTTCTCTGCCACCATTGTGCAGTTTCGTGTCCAGCTCTTGTTGCTGTGTCCCTTTGACCTTGGCAGCAGCATTAATAATTTGGTATTTGGGTGGATGTGATTGTTCAGTGTGTTTCAGTGAGGGCAGAATAAACAACCAGAGCCCTGAAGATCTGTGATGTCATCAGTGAGGTAATTTTGTGGCACTCGAGTGCTGTGGTTTGTGGGTGCCTTGTGAGGTCTGGGACTCTGTTCTGTGCCACTGCATGCCCTTCAGTCATTGTGTTGCGCCCAGGAAAGTTGAGGGAGCTGCTGATATCCTGGGAAGGTCACTCTGGAATATCTTGGCAAGGTCCTGGTGCCTGGGGGTTCTTTGTGACGGATGAAAGAGATCTCTTGGCCTTGTGTCTTGAGCGGGATCGAGAGAGGATCTGGAAAATGAGAGCATGGTCGGGCTGAGCTTGTTCCAATGTTTGGTTCCATTTGTATTTCTCAAATTTACGTGACAGCATTCTCTATCATTTAAAGTGCATTCCTTGACCTGGTTTAGAAATCCAGTAAACAAACAACAAACCAGTGCCCGATCCCTTTTTGCCAGGGCTGTGACCTCAATTCTCTCATTCCGCATTCAAGCCACATGGTTTCATAAATTTTGTTCTATAAATGTTAGTATTGTGTCCCTCTGAGCAAAACCTAATAATTACTAATGGACAGTCAGTGTGGTCCTCTTCCCTCCCCTCTCATGGTTCCGGCGTGTTTTGTAAATTCTGTGATTCCACGTCCCTCTCTTGAGGCCGTGTCCATCTGACCTTGGTGGCAGCTTTTAATTCTTTTAATTGCAAATTATAGCGACCAAATTCTGCTGTTGGTGGTTCATGTCAGGGCAGGCTGGAGACGTGACCAGAACTTTGGAAAGCTGGGGTGTCATCATTTAGGTCATCCCGTGGCCCTCGTGTGCTGTGGCTTGTGGGTGTGTTGTGAAGAATTGTCCCCAGTTTCTCTCAGCTTTGCAGCTGTTCCAAGTGTCTGGTGCTGCCCCTTCCATCACATTCCCTCATTCTTTGCATTTCCCCAATCTGGAAAACTCTGACATTAAGCCCTGTCTTTCGTGTTGGTCGTGCTCTTCTATGTGCCCCTCTTGATTTTACAGTTTTGATATCCAGGGCATTTTAGATCCCAACTTAGGCTGAGGTGTGAGGTCGCTTCTCTTGGCAGTATCTGGCGGTCAGAATGAGGATTTTGAGGTTGCACAGGGTTCTTGGAGGTGAGTATTGCATGATCCTCAAAAACCAGGCAAGTCCGGGTTGTGTCAGTGCCCAGAGTGTGGCCTGAGAAGGTCTGAAGGGCTGGGTATGGAGGCTTGTGGTCAGTGTCCCAAAGTCCAGATGGCAGCAAGTCCCCAGGATCCAGAAGTTGGATCCTTTTGGCCAGCACTGAAAACCGGGCCTGGACATCAGCTGGAGCTCAGAAAGGACAGGTGCCAAGGGCTGCTTCTTGGGTGGGGGAGTCATCCCGGATGGGATAAAATGTCTGAGTCTCAGTTGGAACAATGGTTTTCTTCTCCAAAAAAGCCTTTGTGCTTGTGGTTGAGGAGAAACGGGGCAGGAGCTGTCCCTGTACCAGTGTGGGAGCAGAGACCTCATGTGTCAAGGATCTGGAATGCTGTTCTGACCTGGTGTGGAGATGTGACTCTTGCTGTCTATTCAGCACTGGTGGGGTCACATGTGAGGGGTTGTGGGCAGTGCTGGCCACCCCAGTGTGAAAATGAAGTGGATTTAGTGAATCAAGAGCATTTCAGGGCCAGCAATATTCTAAAGCAGGATCTTTCCTAGAGGAGAGGCTGAGAGAGCTGGGACTCCCAGCCATCAGTGTGTGCAAATCTCTGATGGCAGAGAAGTCGAGGGAGCCTGGCTGTTCTCAGCAGGGCACACATGGAGGACAAGAGGGCAAGAGTGCAAGGGAAAACATGGAATTCTGTGGGAAAAGAAAGCAAGGATTTTTCAGTGTGAGGCTGGTCAGAGAGGGGAAGAAGAGGTGGAGGCCGCTAGGAAATCAAAACATGAACTGTCCATGGTGCTGGGAAACGCTGCTCTTGCTGGTCCTGCTTGAGCTGAAGGGATTGAAGCACTTGCACTCGAGTTCCTGCCCAAGTGGAAGATTGTAGGAGTGTTTATTCAGAGGGCTTGAGAGTCCTGCTGGGAAAAGAGTTTGTGCGCTGGCAGAGAGAGACTTTGAGCAGAAGAGCATTAATGTGTCAAAGCCTTAAGTATAGCAGATACAATTGGCTTGTAAAATATTTTGGAAGGTTCTCCCCCTTCTCTGCTTCATGTACAGGTCTTGTTTGTTACTGCTGGTGATGGCTCTGTTAAATATTGCTGAAGGATTTCCTAGAGAAAAGTCTTGTGCCCCTTTTCCTTTCAGCAAAGTCCTGCTGAGCCCTGGCACTGTGCAGGGTGAGGATGTGAGACCTCTGGAATTGAAAAAGGAAGAGGAGGCATCTGATGCTTTGATGCAGAAAATCTTTATTGAGGAACAAGAAGGAAGAGACAGGAGAATGAAACGGAAGGGATCCAGAGTGAGCTGCAAGCAGGGCAAGCATGAGCCGAGGTGCTTTGTTTGCAGGAGCTGTTGCCAGATGGGTGGGACAGCCTTGTGCCATGGCCTTGGGGCATTTTGGAGGCAGCAGCTTTTGGTTGGCCCAGCCTGGTGAGTCCTGAGGTGGGGAGTGTTCTCCTTCCTGGAGTTCTGCAGTTTCATGTCCTTCCCTTGGGGCAGTGTCCCTCTGACCTTGGCAGCACCTCTTACCTGCCAGAATTAGAGACCAGTGTGTGGTTGTTGATGGCGCGTGTCAGGGCACGTAGAAGGTTCAGCCAAATCCGAGGAGAGCTCCGGTGTCATCCGAGGTCATTCCATGGCACAATGAGAACATGTCGCATTTGCATTCTTGCCTCCTGCCTAAAAGAACTCCCAGCTCTCTCAGCTTCTGCCTGTTTTAAGGACAGTCAAGACAAAAACCTTCTGGGTCCTACTCAGGCCACCACGCTGGACACCTGGACTTGCCTGGGTTGTAGAGGATTGCGCAATAGTCACCTGCAAAAACCCTGGACAATTTCCAAACCCTCTTTCTGACAATCATAAATTGCCCAGAGAAGTGATCTCACTCCTCAATGCTCAGCCCGAGTAAAGATCACAAAAACCTTGAATATCAAATCCTTCCATCACTGTAAAAGTTCCAGACAAGGGGGACAGCAAGACACCCTCAGAGTATGACTGATGGTAAAGGTGATGTCTCCAGTCAGGCTTTGACAGCTGGGGAAATTGCGTGGAGAGAGGGAATGGGCTGGAAGGGGCAACAGCAGGTACTTGGAAGAGCTGCAAAGCCCAGACCAGCTTGTCAGGGCTGAAAGAGGCCGAGGGTAACCTTCAAAACACACCCAAAGACCAGCAAGCCAGTGCTGCATGGTGCCTCAGTAATGACACCTCAGTTCTCCAAAGCTCTGGTCACGTCTTCATCCTGCACCCACAACACCAAAATTTCATCTCTGAAAGGCACACTTAAAGGCTGCCGCCAAGGGGAGATGGACACGGCCTCAAGAGAAGGAGGTGGAATGTGAGAAATGCACAAAGAAATGCCCAAGTAATGGCAGAGAAGGAAAGAGGAGGTTGTTGACCACCCAGTAGTAATTAATGGTTATTTGGTAAGAGGAAAAAAATAGTAAGACTCAGAGGATATAAATTGTGAAACCTTACGGCTTGAATGCGGAATAAATGCATTGACGTCACAGACCAGCCTGGGAACAAAGGGATGGGCCCCATTTGTTGTTTATTTCTCAGATTTCCGGCAGAGGACAAGAAATACATTTTAAATGACAGATTAGGTTGTTGTTCAAATTTAGGAAATCCAAATGGGCCGTAAGACTGTAACAAATACAGCCTGAACAGCCTCGCATTTCCCTAATCCTCTCCCCTGACCCTGCTCAAGACACAAGGCCAGGAGCTCTCTTTCATCCATCAGGAAACACTTCCAGGCACTGAAATCATCCAAGTTTTTGCACAGTGACCTCTCCAGGACAGCATCAGCTCACTCAGCATTCCTGGGCGCGACACAATGACTGATGGACATCCAGTGTCACAGAAGAGAGTCCAGGTCTTCACAAGGCACCTGCAAACCACAGCACATGAGAACCTCAAAATGACATCACCAATGGCATAGCAACTCTTCAGAGCTATGATTGTTTATTCTGCCCTCTTTGACAAACACTAAACAATCAAATCTTGCCAAATACCAACTCCTGACAGAAAGCTGCCTGCAAGGTCAGATGGACATGGCATCAAGAGCAGGACATGAAATTGCACGAAGAAAAACACTGCCCACCTCATGAGTCACCAGGCTGGGCCAGCCAAAAGCTGCTGCCTCAGAAGGCCCCAAGGCCATGGGACAAGGCTGTCCCACCCATACAGAACCAGCATAAAAGCCAGCTCAGAGCCTCTCTCCATCACACACTTCTCCTCACGCCTTCTGCTGCTTCTCCTTCCAAGAACGAGGTGAGTCTCAAGCCCCTGAACCTCCTGCTCCTGTATTCCTGGCCCCTCTCTGCCAGCACACTCAGCCCCAGCCTCAGCAGCCCTCACGCTTCCCCACAGCCCCACAACAGCCTCCACACTCCCTCACCCCTCATGCTCCCCCACATCCTTGCACTCCCTCACCCTTTTTCTCTACCAGGCACCCTCCACACCATGGCCTGCAACAACATCTGCCGACCCTGCGGACCCACCCCGCTGGCCAACAGCTGCAACGAGCCCTGTGCCCTGCAATGCCAGGATTCCCGTGTTGTTATCCAGCCTTCCCCCGTGATGGTCACCTTGCCAGGACCCATCATGACCTCCTTCCCCCAGAGCACCGCCGTCGGATCCACCTCCTCCGCTGCTCTGGGCACTGAGCTCAGTGCCCAGGGACAGCCCATCTCTGGTGGATTTGGCTTTGGCCTTGGCTACGGCC
>NW_024524745.1:0-10233 GCF_017590135.1 Pyrgilauda ruficollis | reverse complement strand
CGTCATCATCAACCCTTCCCCTGTGCTGGTCACCCTGCCAGGACCCATCATGACCTCCTTCCCCCAGAGCACCGCCGTCGGATCCACCTCCTCCGCTGCTCTGGGCACTGAGCTCAGTGCCCAGGGACAGCCCATCTCTGGTGGATTTGGCTTTGGCAATGGCCTGGCAGGCCTGGGCTGCTATGGCAGGAGGGGCTATGGCTCCATCTGCTAAGGGCCCTCAGCACCACCCCTGACACCAACCACCCACTCCCTGGAACTCATCTCAGGCATTGAGGACACACCTCTGGGACAAGATTCTCAAATGCGTTCAGCACTTCCACCTCCTGCTCTCAGAGCACCAAACAAGGCAGTAGCCTCGGGGCCAGCCCGGTCTGCCTGCAGACATGGCCCATCTGCCTTCTGCTCTTTTCCCACTCCCTGCTCTGCATGGCCCCTTTGTCTCTGTCCAGACCCCTCTGGACAAACCCTTTCTCCCAAGCCAGAGACCATCGGGCACCTCTGCGGGCTATTCCCAGTGCAGGGCAGGAAGGCCTCGATGCTCTGGCCAAACCTTGCCAAAGGAAAGGACCTTGGTTGATGGTCGCCCTACTTGCCCCTCAAACCAGCTCCCTTCCACTGGCTGCTCCTGAATTTTCACTCTTCAACCTCAATAAAGATTTCTTGCATCACTACCTCCGATGACTCCTTCTTTCTTCTCCCAAGCTTCTTCCAGTCTCACTCAGCAGTAAGCCAGGCTTGTAGTGGCCACTGGGGTGAGTGAAAAAGTGCGCCAAGATCACTCTTGGGTATTAATTCTGCAGTTCCACTACTCACTGCAACACTTTGCTCTTCCAGTGCATTATCACAGGAACCCTTCAGCTATTGGAACACAAACCTGGACACACCAGTGCAGGTTGATCCCTCCCTCTGGCACTAGCCTCTCATGGGTGGTGTGTGCCATTTTTCTTGGCACGAGTTGCTCCTGTCTGTCATTGTGTTTCAGGGTGATCTCCAGCTCTGTCTGAGCAGGTCCATGTCTTCCTTGTTTCCAGCTCCCAGGGATGAACACACATCTCCAGTCTCACCAAAGTGGGGCAGATGAGCAGAATCCCCCCTCACCTGCTGCCAGCAGTGCACATGTGCAGGACAAGAGGTCAAGGGCAAAGGGAAAACAGATGGAATTCCATGTGCAAAGAAGTCAAGTATTTCTCATTTTGAGCATGGTCATAGAGTGGAAAAGGTGTTGGACTGTTGGCTTGCAGCAGAGGGGATTGGACAGAGATGCAGGGGTAGTGCAGAGCAGGGAGGGGGGAAGAGGAGGAAGAAGATGGGACATGCTTGCAGGCAGCCTGGGCTGGCCCCTGGGCTGGTGCCTTTCACCATGGCCTGAGAGCAGGAGCTGGAAGTGCTGAGTTAATTTGAGAGCCTTGGCCCAGAGACAAAACATAGTAGAAGCACTTGCACTCCAGATTTCCTGCCCAGATGAGGGATTTTGGGACTTTTATTGTTGGAGGGGTTCAAGCATCGTGGTGGGGAAGAGAGTTTGCCAAGTGTGTTCTGACAGGGAATGACTTGATCAGAGTGGTACCCAGGAGAGCATGGCTGTGTCCAAGGCTTTGGTCTATCAGGTGATGGGTTTGTGTCATGCTCTGGAAGGAGTCCTCTCCTGGGTTTCCTATGCCAGATGTTTTTATTAGTTGTTTTGGCATATTTGTGAGGGAAGGTGTTGTTGCACATAGCCCAAGGGCCGGTAGAGGTGTGGAATGTGCTTGGTAAGGATGAGAAACCACTGGAATGACAGAAGAACAGGAGGCGTATCAGGCTTTGATGCAGGACAACTTTATTGAGGCACAAGAATGAAGAGACAGGAGAAAAGAGAAGATGGGATCTGGTGTGAGGTGCAAGTAGGGCAACCACCAGCAAATGTGCTTTTCTTGCAGGAGCTGTAGCCAGAGGCCAGAGCTGGTGGTGTCCGAAGTGGTGCCGAGATCCCTTAGTAGATGTAGCCATAGCCTCTTCTGCCATAGCAGCCCAGGCCGTAGCCATAGCCCTGCCCGTAGCCAAAATCACAGCCATAGCCAAATCCACGGCCATAGCCAAGGCCGTAGCCAAGGCCAAAGCCAAATCCCCCAGAGATGGGCTGTCCCTGGGCACTGAGTTCAGTGCCCAGAGCAGCGGAGGAGGTGGATCCGACGGCGGTGCTCTGGGGGAAGGAGGTCATGATGGGTCCTGGCAGGGTGACCATCACAGGAGAAGGCTGGATAACATTCATGGCTTATTGTTGGGCAGGATTTCACTGTCAGATGCGTGTCAGGGAGGAATGAAGAAACAACCAGAGCCCTGGAGATTTGCCATGTCATGAATGATGTCACTTTGTGGCCCTTGGCTGCTGTGGTTTGTGGGTGCCTTGTGAAGGCTGGGACTCTGTTTTGTGCTGCTGCATGTGCTTCAGTCATTGTGTTGCACCCAGGAATGCTGAGGAAGCTGCTGATGTCCTGGGGAGGTCACTGTGGAACAGCTTGGCAAGACCCCACTGCCTGGGAGCTGTTCTTGATGGAAGACATAGAGCTCTTGGTCTTGTGTCTTGAACGGGCTCACAAGACCTGGTAAAAGAGAGGCTGTTCAGGCTGAACCTGTTTTTATGGACCACTTGGATTCCTCAAATTTTAATTTGAACACACTGCTACATGTTAAGTGTATTCCGTGACCTCATTCACAAATTCAATAACAAACAAAAAATGGGTCCAATCGCTTTGTTCCCAGATTGCTCTGTGGCCTCAATTCCCTTATTCCGCATTCAGACCACCGGGTTTCATAATGATTTATATGCTGTAAATGACAATATTGTGTTCCTGTAAGCAAAACCCAGTAATTGCTACCTGATGGTGAGCGTGCTCTGCTTTCCCTCTCTGTCATGATGTGGGTGTGCCTTTATGGAATTCCACAATTCCATGTCCTTCTCTTGAGGCCCTGTCCTTCCGACCTTGAGGGCAGCTTTTAAGTGTGAGTTATTGGTATGTGAGGGTTGGTGGCATTTGGGAGGGTTTGCTCTCCAGGTGAGTCTCAGGGAGGGCTGAATAAACAAGCAAAATTTTGGGGAGGTGCGGTTGTCCTTGGCAAGGTCACCCTGTGGCACGGGTGTGCTGTGGTTTGTGGGTGTGTTGTGAAGAGGAGCCCCATTCCCTCCCAGCCCTCTCAGGCTGCTCAGGGATTTGCAGCTCTGCTGGAGGTGTTGCCCATTCCGCCAAATTTAATCCCTCCCCTAACTGATCCCACCTGCCTAAGCCTGAGTCTAGACCTCACCTTTGCTGTTGACTGTGCTCTGTGGGTGTCTTGGTGCCCCTCTTGCCTTTAAGGTTTTGGTATCCAGGGCTGTTGGCGTCTTTGCTGGAGCTGAGTGCAAAGGGGTGAGGCCACTTGTGATTGTCAGAAAGAAGATTTGGAGGTTGCTCAGGGTTGTTGGAAGATGGCATTGCCTGATTCTCTACAACCAGGGAAGTCTGTGTTGTATCACTGCCCAGAGAATGATTCTGAAGGACTAGACACTGAGGGCTATCCCAAATCCCGACGGCTGCAAGTCCACAGTGCTGTGGTCCAGGAGTTGGATCCTTTTGGCCAACACTGAAAACCTGAGTGGTCCTGGACATCCGTTGTATCTCAGCAAGGACATCAAGCAAGGGCTGTTTCTTGGCAGGAACGAAGATGTCATCCCTGGTAGGAAGGAATGTGTGGGTATCAGTTGGATCAGGTGTTTTCCAAAAAGCCTTTATGATTGTGGGTAAGAAGAAATGTAGTCGGAAGTGTCCCTGTGCCCTTATGGGAAAAGGGATCCCAAGGTTTCTGTAATGAGATGGAAAAGTGTTGGGATGAGGCAGTGAGAGGTGGCTGTTGGTGTTTGCTCAGCACTGGTGAGGTCCCGTGTGTGGTGCTGTGGGCAGCTCTGGGCTCCCCAGGGACACGAGCCCAGGGTCACCCAGATACAAATGGGCCTGAAAGATGATCCCAAGATGAGAAACAGAGAGCGGCAGGACTCCCAGGTAACGAGGATGGACAGGGGTGTGTCATCTGTGTTTGCAAATCACTGATCATGGGGGATGACAACAAGGGAGCCCAGCTGCTCTCAGCAGTGCCCACATGCCGGGCAAGAGAGCAAGGGCACAAGTGAAAAGAAATGGAATTCCATGGGCAAAGAAGACAAGAGTGTTTCATTATGAGGATGATCAGAGATTGGGAGAGGTGGTGGAGTCACTGTCTCGGGAGATCCAAATCTGACCTGTCCATGGTGCTGGAAATGGTCTCCTGTTGGTCTTGCTTGAGCAGGGCAGTTGAAGCACTTGCGCTCCACAGCTCCAGCCCAAGAGGTGGATGTTGTTTCTGTCTTTGCTGGAAGGCATCAAGTGTCCTGGTCAGGACGAGAGTTTGTCAAGTGTGCATTGTCATGGTGTGACTTTTCCATTTTTGTGCCAAGGAGAGAATTGATGTGTCAAAGACTTTGGTGGAGCAGTTTGCAAGGTCTGTGACATGTTCTGGAATGTTTCCCCTCCTGTGTTTCCTGTGCCTTGCTAGGTTTTTTGTTGTTTTGTACGTGTAAGAAAAAGTGTTGCTGCCCTGTTCCATGTACCCTCAAGGGCCTGTTAGGCTCTAGAATGTGGTGGGTGAGGATGTGAGACCATTGGAAAAAAAAGAAAGGAGGCATTCGAGGTTTGATGCAGCAAAACTTTATTGGTGCAAAAGATTGAAAAGCCAAGAGAAAGAAGGGGAAATAATCTGTTTGAGGTGCGAGTAGGGCTGCCATCACCAGAAGTGCTTTGCTTGCAGGAGTTGTTGCCAAAACCCCGAGGCAAGGGGTGAAGTGTCAGCAGGGTGAGGGAATGTGGAGGCTGTTGTGGGGCTATGGGGAGGTGTGAGGGCTGCTGAGGCTCAGGCTGAGCATGCTGGCAGAGTGGGTTCAGGGGTGCATGAACAGGAGGGTCAGGGTCTTGAGGCTCACCTGGTTGTCTTCGGGAGCAGGAGAAGAAGGCGTCAGGAGAAGTGTGTGAGGGAGAGAGGCTCTGGACCGGCTTTTATGCTGGTTGTGGATGGGTGGGACAGCCTTGTCCCATAGCCTTGGGGCATTTTTTAGGCAGCAGTTCTTGCCTGGCCCAGCCTAGCATGAGATCATGAGGTGGGGCATTTTTTCATTCATGTTTTTCTGCAATTCCATGTCACACTCTTGAGAATGTGTCCAACTGACCCTGGCATCAACTTTCATGGCTTGGTGTTTGGGCCAATATGATTGTTTCATGTGTGTCATGGAGGGCTGTATAAACAACCAGCACCCAGAAGATTTGCAATGTCATCGGTGATGTCATTTTGTGGCTCTCCTGTGCTGTGGTTTGTGGGTGCCTTGTGAGGTCTGGGACTCTGTTCTGTGCCTCTGGATGTCCCTCAGTCATTGTGTCTCCCAGGAATGCTGAGGGAGCTGCTGGTGTCCTGAGGAGGTGACTCTGCAGTAACTTTTAAAGGTCTCAGTGCTTGGAGGAAAGCAATCTCATGCCTTTGTGTTTTGAATGGGATCAAGAGAGATGATCTGGTAAATGAGTGTCTGTTCAGGCTGAACTTGTTCCAGTGTTCTGGTTTGTTTGGATGTATCAAATTTGTACAACACCATACACTGTTTTATAAAGAGCATTTCTGCACCTCATTCAGAAATGTAATATCAAGGAACAAACCTGGTCCAATCAGTTTCTCACTGTGGCTGGCCTGTGATGTCAGTTTCTGATTCTGCATTCAAGCCATCGTGTTTCACAACTTTTATCATGCAATCTTAATTTGGTATTTCTATTAGCAAAAGCCAGTAATTACTGGAGGAGGGTCAGCAAGGTCCTCTTCTCTCCTCTGTCATGGTGGCCACCCATAGTTTTGGAATTTTGTAATTCCATTTCCTTCTCTTCAGACCCTGTCTATCTGACCTTGGAGGAACAATTAAATGGAAGTATTAGATGTTAAGATGGTGTTGATGATGTGAACCAGGGAGTGCTGAAATAATGACCAATGCTTTGGAGAGGTGGAATACCATCAGTGAAGTCACCACATGGCATTGTGTGCTGTGTTTTTTTGTTGTGTTTTGAGGAGGGTCCCAGACCTTCTAACACCTCCACACTGTCAGGCTGATCTTGGGTTTGCAGGAGCACTGCTTTTGCAGGGCTGCTCCCTCCATCCCATTGTCTCCCTCCTCACCATGTTGCCATCTCTCCTTGCCTTTCTATACATCTGGCATTTCCTGATGCATATGGGAAAGCAATCCCTGGGATATAGGGAGGCTTCCCATCCTGCTCAAACTGTCATGTTGGTTCATCTGTGATGCTCCTCTAACCTGGGCCCAGCAAGGTCACATTGTGGGCTCGCAGTGCTGGGCTCTGGACTCTTCTTCCTGTAAAGGAAATGTGAAGGATAAGAAGAACAAGACACATGAGGAGAACTATTCCTCATCCATTTATTAATCCATCCTTTTGGCCATAGACCCTTTGCTGCGTTGAGGTGCGAGTAGGGCTGCCATCACCTGAAGTGCTTTGCTTGCAGGAGTTGTTGCCAAAACCCCGAGCTGGTGGTGTCAGGAGTGGTGCTGAGGGCCCTTAGCAGATGGAGCCATAGCCCCTTCTGCCATAGCAGCCCAGGCCTGCCAGGCCATAGCCAAATCCACCAAATCCACCAGAGATGGGCTGTCCCTGGGCACTGAGCTCAGAGCCCAGAGCAGCCGAGGAGGTGGATCCGACGGCGGTGCTCTGGGGGAAGGAGGTCATGATGGGTCCTGGCAGGGTGACCAGCACAGGGGAAGGGTTGATGATGACGCGGGAATCCTGGCATTGCAGGGCACAGGGCTCGTTGCAGCTGTTGGCCAGCGGGGTGGGTCCGCAGGGTCGGCAGATGTTGTTGCAGGCCATGGGTGTGGTGTGGAGGGTCCTGGAAGAGAGAGGGGTGAGGCAGGGCAGAGGCATGGGGGAGCAAGGGGTGAAGTGTCAGCAGGGTGAGGGAATGTGGAGGCTGTTGTGGGGCTATGGGGAGGTGTGAGGGCTGCTGAGGCTCAGGCTGAGCATGCTGGCAGAGTGGGTTCAGGGGTGCATGAACAGGAGGGTCAGGGTCTTGAGGCTCACCTGGTTGTCTTCGGGAGCAGGAGAAGAAGGCGTGAGGAGAAGTGTGTGAGGGAGAGAGGCTCTGGACCGGCTTTTATGCTGGTTGTGGATGGGCGGGACAGCCTTGTCCCATGGCCTTGGGGCATTTTTTAGGCAGCAGTTCTTGCCTGGCCCAGCCTAGCATGAGATCATGAGGTGGGGCATTTTTTCATTCATGTTTTTCTGCAATTCCATGTCACACTCTTGAGAATGTGTCCAACTGACCCTGGCATCAACTTTCATGGCTTGGTGTTTGGGCCAATATGATTGTTTCATGTGTTGGCAGAAGGGGCTATGGCTCCATCTGCTAAGGGCCCTCAGCACCACCCCTGACACCAACCATCCACTCTCTGGAACTCATCTCAGGCATTGAGGACACATCTCTGGGCCAAGGCTCTCAAATTAACTCAGCACTTCCAGCTCCTGCTCTCAGGGCACCAAGCCAGGCAGCAGCGATGGGGCAGTCCAGGCTGACTGCAAACATGGCTCCTTTGCATCCTCCTCTTCGCCCCTCCCTGCACTTCACTGCCTCTACATCTCTGTCCAATCCCCTCTGCTGCAAATCCCTTCTCCCAAGCCAGAGATCCTCAGGCACCTCTGGAGTGCTGCTCTCACTGCAGGGCAGGAAGGCCTTGCTGCTCTGCCCAAACCACTGCAACCAAGGGGTCCTGGCTGATGGTCGGTCTACTTGCCCCTCAGACCAGCTTCCTTCTACTGGCTGCTCATGACCTCTCACTCTTCTTTTGCCTCAATAAAATACTCTTGCCTTGCAACCTATGATGTCTCCTCCAACATTTTTTTGGCAAACGTGTGCCAACCACACTTGTCACAAATCCGTGTCACCAGAAGCCATTTTTGGAGGGTGCAAATTGCACCAACACCTCTCTTGGAATTGGCTCTGCAGTTCCACTACCCACTGGGACACACTGACACACTTTGTGTCCATCACAGAGAAGAATTTCACTTGCTTAATCACAGGCCTGGATCCACTAATGCAGGTCTATGCTTGATTCTGGCACAAGCCCCTCATTGGTGCTGTGCACATTTTGGCTGGACATTAGTTGCTCCAGACCCTCATCATCTTCCAGGCCCATTTACAGATCAGCTCAAGCTGCTTTTTGTCTCCCTTATTTTCACATCCCAGAACTGAACACAGAACTTCAGTCGACCCCAACCAGAGCAGGGGGGCAGAATCCCTCCCATCAACTTCTGCCCATGCCATGGACCTGAGCTCAGGACACGGGGAGTTTCTGGTCAGCTCATTCACAGGGCGGGGTGTGTCCAGTTCTTCATCCACCAACACCCCCAGGCTTTCTCCTCTGGGCTGCTCTTGATCCGCTCATCGTCCAGTCCACTGCCATGTTTGGCATTGCTCCAAACCACATGCAGGACCTTGCACTTGGCCTTGTTCAGCTTCAGGAAATTGACAATATCCCACTGCACCAACCAGTTCCAGCCCCTCTGAATGCCATCCCTTCCCTCCAGACAACCAACCCCACTACTCAGCTTGGAGTGGTCCCTGCTTTTGCAGATCATCCCATTCAATCCCAGTACCCTGATTTCTGACAATGATGCAAAATTATAGCAATCCCAACATGAGTCTCTTTGGGAGTCCACTCATCCCTGTTCTCCACACAGGGATGTGGAGCCATTGACCAAAACTCTTTGAGACCATCCTGCCCATTCCTTATCCACAAAATGGTCCAACCAACATCCACATCTCTCCAGCTTAGAGACAAGGATGTTGTCAGGCACAGGAACAAAGGACTTGCACAAGTCCAGGTGCAGGACACTGGCACCTCTTCCCTCATCCACCCATGTTGGAATGAATACCACCTCACCAATACTGCTGCCATGGTCAGATGGGCACAGTCTTGAGAGTGGGATATGGAACTGCAGAGCTGTGGGAAGAAAATCACTCCCAGCCTCGTGACTCCCCAGGCTGTGCCAGGCAAGAGCAGCTAGCCTGAAAAATGCCCCAATGTCACTGGCAATGGCTGTCCCAAACCATCAGCCGTGGATCCTCCTTGAGGCCATGCTCTGGATATCCCTCTCCTGAGGCTTGTCTTCCTTGTTCCTGGTAACCCAGAGATTATCAGAGTTCTCCAATATCATCAGAGCAGAGCAGGGGCAGAATCTGCTGCAGCTGGACTGGAGCAATCCAAAACATGTAGGACAAAGGCTGGGTGATGAGGGGATTGAGCCCAAGGAGGAGCACTTGGGGTGCTGGTGGATGAAGTGTTGGACTGCCCTGCCATGTAAATGCAACAAACAGAACCCCAGCTGTGTCTGCATCCCCAGAGTATGGGCAGCAGGTGAGGGGGGATTCTGCTCCTATGCCTCACTCTGGTGAGACTGGAGATGTGTTTTCATCCCTGGGAGCTGGAAACAAGGAAGACATGGACCTGCTCAGACAGAGCTGGAGATCACCCTGAAACACAATGACAGACAGGAGCAGCTGGTGTCCAGAAAAATGGCACACACCACCCATGAGGGGCTTGTGCCAGAGGGAGGGATCAACCTGCACTGGTGTGTCCAGGTTTGTGTTCCAATAGCTGAAGGGTTCCTGTGATAATGCACTGGAAGAGCAAAGTGTTGCAGTAAGTAGTGGAACTGCAGAATTAATACCCCAGAGTGATCTTGGTGCACTTTTTCCCAGGTCCCAGTGGCCTCTATAAGCCTGGCTTAGTGCTGAGTGAGACTGGAAGAAGCTTGGGAGAAGAAAGAAGGAGTCATCGGAGGTAGTGATGCAAGAAATCTTTATTGAGGTAGAAGAGTGAAAATTCAGGAGCAGCCAGAGGAAGGGAGCTGGTCTGAGGTGGAAGTAGGGTGACCATCAACCAAGGTCCTTTCCTTTGGCAAGGTTTGGCCAGAGCATCGAGGCCTTCCTGCCCTGCACTGGGAATAGCCCGCAGAGGTGCCCGATGGTCTCTGGCTTGGGAGAAGTAGATTGCCAAAGAGGATCTTGGACAGAGACAAAGGGTCCATGCAGTGATGGGAGCAGCAGAAGGGCACGAGGCAGATGGGCCATGTTTGCAGTCAGCCTGGGCTGGCCCCATGGCTGTTGCCTTGTTTGGTGCCCTGAGAGCAGGAGCTGGAA
>NW_024524744.1:0-1832 GCF_017590135.1 Pyrgilauda ruficollis | reverse complement strand
TTGGCCATTTTTGGCCATTTTTGGGCCGCTCTAACGGGGATTTTTTTGGGAATTCCGGGATTTTTGGGACAATTCTCTCTCTCTCTGTCCCCCAGCCGGACGCTGGTGCTGTCCACGCTGGGGTTCACGGCCGTGGCCTTCGTCACCGGCGCGCTGGCGCTCTGGGCCCCGGCGTTCCTGTTCCGCGTGCGCCTGGCGCGGGGGGAGGGGCAGCCCTGCCGGGGGGGGCGGCGCTGCCAGGGCGACGAGAGGTGGGTGAGGCCAAAACCCGAATTTGGCCATTTTTGGGCCGTTTTTGGCCATTTTTGGCCATTTTTGGCCATTTTGGCCGTTTTTGGCCGTTTTTGGCCATTTTTGGGGCGTTTTTGGGGCGTTTTTGTGCGTTTTCGGGACTCACGAAGGAGATGCAGGCGGCCAGGAGCAGAATCCGCACCAGGAGATCCTCGAACTGCTCCACAACCAACTCCCAGATGGATTTCCCTGCGGAAAATTCGGCAATTTTGGGGCAAAATCCGGCAATTTTGGGAAAATCCGCCAAATTCGGCATTTTTAGGAATTTTTTTGGGGGTTATTTTGGGGTTTTTTGGGCGTTTTAGGGGATTTTTTAGACTTTTTTGGGGATTTTTTGGAGGGGAATTCAGAATTTTTTTGGGGGCGTTGGGAATTTTGGGGAAATTCAGGGAGTTTGGGCGTTTTTTGGGATTTTTTGGGGCGTTTTTGGGAGGTTTTAGGGATTTTTTGGGGAATTTTGGGGGATGTTTTGGGGAATTTTGGGGGATAATGTCAGGATTTTTTTGGGAAATTCAGGAAAATTCGGGGATTTTTGGGAAAATTCAAGGAGTTTTGACGTTTTTTGGGATTTTTCTGGGGATTTTTGGGGCGTTTTGGGAAGTTTTAGGGATTTTTTGGGGCTTTTTTTGGCATTTTAGGGGATTTTTTTTGGAATTTTGGGGGAAGATTTGGAGAATTTTGGGGGATAATGTGAGGATTTTTTTTGGAAATTTAGGAAAATTCGGGGATTTTTGGGGAATTTGGGGATTTTTGGGAAAATTCAGGGAGTTTTGGCGTTTTTTGGGATTTTTTGGGGATTTTTGGGAGGTTTTAGGGATTTTTTTGGGGCTTTTTTTGGCATTTTAGGGGATTTTTTTTTGGAATTTTGGGGGAAGATTTGGGAATTTTGGGGGATAATGTCAGGATTTTTTGGGGAAATTTAGGAAAATTCGGGGATTTTTGGGAAATTTGGGGATTTTTTGGAAAATTGAGGATTTTTGGGAAAATTCAGGGGATTTTTCGGTTTTTTGGGAGGATTTTTTGGGGGATTTTTGGGGCGTTTTGGGAGTTTTTTGGGCATTTTAGGGGATTTTTTGGGGAATTTTTGGGGGATTTTTGGGAAATTTGGGGATTTTTGGGGAAATTCCAGGGATTTTTTGGGTTTTTTGGGGGCATTTTGGGACTTTTTTGAGCATTTTAGGGAATTTTTTTGGGGTTTTTTGGGGCTTTTTTTTGGGATATTTTGGGGACATTTTGGGGCAAATTCGGGGATTTTCGGGAATTTTTTGGGGGCAGTTTTTGGGGCATTTTTGGGCTTTTTCTGGGGACATTTTTTGGACGTTTTTGGGGACAATTCAGGGATTTTTGGGGCTTTTTTGGGGCATTTTTAGGACATTTTGGGGACAAATCTGGACTTTTTGGGGTTTTTTTGAAATATTTTGGGTAATTTTTGGGGCGATTTTGGGAGATTTTGGGGCTGTCACTCACCTTCCTCTGCTGGCAGCTCTGGGGGGGGAAGGGACACGTTAGAGGGGACCCCAAAAAACCCAAAATCCCCCCAA
>NW_024524743.1:0-1833 GCF_017590135.1 Pyrgilauda ruficollis | reverse complement strand
AAATGGACGTTGGGTGGTGGCTTCAAAGCGGATGTAAAGTGGTGGCCCCAAAATCGACGCTGGTGGTGGCCCCAAGGTGGACGTGAGGTGGTGGCCCCAAAATCGACGTTGTGTGGTGGCTTCAAAATCGACGTTGTGTGGTGGCCTCAAAATGGGCATTGGTGAGCCCCAAAGTGGACATGGGGTGGTGGCCTCAAAGTGGGCATTGGTGAAGCCCAAAATTGTCACCTGGCCATTCTCCAGGCATGGCCATCATGGTCTTAGCCATGGTCATGGTGATGGTCAAGGGATGGTCGTGGTCATGGTGACGATGGTCAAGGTCAACATGATGGTCAAGTGATGGCCATGGTCATTATCAAGGTGATGGCGATGGTCATGGTGGTCATAGTTATGGTGGTCATGGTCATGGTGGTCATGGTCAAGCTGATGGTGATGGTCATGGTGGTCACAGTTATGGTGGTCATGGTCAAGGTGATGGCGATGGTGATGGTCATGGTGATGGTCATGGTTAAGGCAGTCACGATCAAGGTGATGGTCAAGCCAATGGTGACGGTCAAGGTGATGGTGGTCAAGGTGATGATGGTGGAGCTCAGGGTGATGATGGCATGGAGACATTGATGGGATGAGGACAAGATGGAGACGTTGATGGGATGGGGACATTGATGATGAGATGGTGACAAAATGGAGACGTTGATGGGATGGTGATGTTGATGGGATGAGGACATTGAAGGGATTGTGACAAGATGGAGACGTTGATGATGGTCATGGTGATGGTCAAGGGATGGTCATGGTGATGGTGATGATGGTCAAGGTCAAGATGATGGTCAAGTGATGGCCATGGTCATTATCAAGGTGATGGCGATGGTCATGGTGGTCATAGTTATGGTGGTCATGGTCATGGTGGTCATGGTCAAGCTGATGGTGATGGTCATGGTGGTCACAGTTATGGTGGTCATGGTCAAGGTGATGGCGATGGTGATGGTCATGGTGATGGTCATGGTTAAGGCAGTCACGATCAAGGTGATGGTCAAGCCAATGGTGACGGTCAAGGTGATGGTGGTCAAGGTGATGATGGTGGAGCTCAGGGTGATGATGGCATGGAGACATTGATGGGATGAGGACAAGATGGAGACGTTGATGGGATGGGGACATTGATGATGAGATGGTGACAAAATGGAGACGTTGATGGGATGGTGATGTTGATGGGATGAGGACATTGAAGGGATTGTGACAAGATGGAGACGTTGATGAGATGGGGACATTGACAAGATGGAGATGTTGATGGGATGGGGACATTGATGGGATGGTGACAAGATGGGGACATTGATGGGATGGTGACGTTGATGGGATGGTGACAAGATGGAGACTTTGATAGGATGAAGACTTTCATGGGATGGAGATGTTGACAGGATGGGGACATTGATGAGATGGTGACAAGATGGGGACATTGATGGGATGGTGACGTTGATGGGATGGTGACGAGATGGAAACGTTGATGGGATGAAGACCTTCATGGGATGGAGATGTTGACAGAATGAGAACTTTTATGGGATGGTGACAATGACGGGATGGTGACAAGATGAGGACATTGATGGGATGGGGACACTGATGGGACTGAGACATTGATGGGATGGTGACAAGATGGGGACATTGATGGGATGACAACCTTCATGAGATGGGGACATTGAGGCGATGAGGACTTTGATGGGATGGTAAAAAGATGGAGATGTTGACGGGATGGTGACAAGATGGTGACATCGGTGGGACGGTGACAATTATGGGATGGAGACAATGATGGGATGGTGACAAGAGGGAGATGTTGATGGGATGGTG
>NW_024524742.1:0-1834 GCF_017590135.1 Pyrgilauda ruficollis | reverse complement strand
ATTCCTGCCTAAAAATCCCCAAATTCCAGCCCAAAAATCCCCAAATTCCTGCCTAAAAATCCCAAAATTCCTACCCAAAAAATCCCAAATTCCTGCCTAAAAATCCCCAAATTTCCTGCCTAAAAATCCCAAAATCCCTGGGAATTACCCCAAAAAAATCCCCAAATTTCTAGCCCAAAAATCACAAAAATACCCAAAGTCCTGGGAATTTGCCCCAAAAATTCCCAGCTCCACATTCCTGGGAGTTGCATAAAAAATTCCCAAATTGCCAGGCGGAAATTCCCAAAAATCCCCAAATTTCTGGCACAAAAATCCCAAAATTCCTGCCCAAAAGAAATTCCTGGGAATTACCCCAAAAAAATCCCCAAATTGCCAGCCCAAAAATCCCCAAATTCCCACCCAAAAATAGGAAATAAACCCAAATTGCCAGTCCAAAAATCACAAAAATACCAAAATTCTCAGCCCAAAAATCCAAAAAACTCCAGTCCAAAAATCCCAAAATTCCCACCCCAAATTTCCCAGCCCAAAAATCCCCAAATTTCCAGCCCAAAATTCCCAGGAATTACAAAGAAAAATCCCAGAATTCCCAGCCCAAAAATCCCAAATTCCCAGCCCAAAATGCCGAAAGTTCCATTTTATCCCCATTTTATCCCAAATCCATCCCAAAATCTGGGAATTCCTCCCCAAAATGAGATCTTGGGATGAACTGGGACCCTCCCAGTTCCCAAAATCCAGAATTTTCCCTAAATTTTCCCCGATTTTTTCCCTGAATTTTCCCTGAATTTTTCCTGAATTTTCCCAGAATTTTACCTGAATTTTCCCTGAATTTTTCCAGAAATTTCCCACAATTTTCCCAGAATTTTTCCAGATTTTTTTCCTGAATTTTTCCAGAAATTTCCATCAATTTTCCCAGAATTTTTCCTGACTCTTTCCTGAATTTTTCCTGAACATTCCCTGAACTTTCCCTAAATTTTTTCCAGATTTTTTTCCAGATTTTTTCCTGAATTTTCCCTGACTCTTTCCAGAATTTCCCCAGATTTTTTGTCCTGAATTTTTCTAGATTTTTTTCCTGAATTTCCCCAGAATTTTCCTGAAATTTTCCAGATTTTTCCAGAATTTTTCCTGAATTTTCCCTGACTCTTTCCTGAATTTTTCCTGAATTTTCCCTGACTCTTTCCTGAATTTTTCCTGACTCTTTCTTGAATTTTTCCAGAATTTTCCCAGAATTTTCCCTGAAATTTCCCTGACTCTTTCCTGAATTTTACCTGAATTTTCCCTGAATTTTTTCCAGATTTTTTCCTGAATTTTTCCTGAATTTGCCCAGAATTTTTCCTGACTCTTTCCTGAATTTCCCCAGAATTTTCCCTGATTTTTTCCCAGAATTTTCCGTGACTTTTTCCTGACTCCTTCCTGAATTTTTCCAGAATTTCCCCAGAATTTTCCCAGATTTTTTCCTGATTTTTTTCCTGAATTTTTCCAGAATTTTCCCTGAATTTTTCCTGAATTTTTCCAGAATTTGCCCAGAATTTTTCCTGACTCTTTCCTGAATTTCCCCAGAATTTTCCCTGATTTTTCCCAGAATTTTTCCTGAATTTTTCCAGAATTTCCCCAGAATTTTCCCTGATTCTTTCCCAGATTTTTTCCTGAATTTTCCCTGACTCTTTCCTGAATTTTTCCAGCATTTTCCCTGAATTTTCCCAGAATTTCCCCAGAATTTTTCCTGACTCTTTCCTGATTGTTTCCAGAATTTTCCCAGATATTTTCCTGAATTTTCCCTGAATTTTCCCAGAATTTCCCCGGAATTTCCCCTGAATTTTCCCTGGCTCTTTCCTGA
>NW_024524741.1:0-1479 GCF_017590135.1 Pyrgilauda ruficollis | reverse complement strand
GACGCGCTCCTTCTGGTCGTGGACGTCAATCTTCCACAGGAACAGTGTCCGGGCCAGCTTCTCCACCTGGGATTGTGGGATGGTGGGAAAGTGGGAATTGATGGAATAATGGGATTATGGGATGTTGGGATATTGGGATAAGGGGATATTGGGATACGGGGATATTGGGATGGGATAATGGAGACGCGCTCCTTCTGGTCGCGGACGTCGATCTTCCACAGGAACAGCGTCCGGGCCAGCTTCTCCACCTGGGAACGTGGGATGGTCGGAAAGTGGGAATTGATGGAATAATGGGATTATGGGATGTTGGGATTATGGGATAAGGGGATATTGGGATACGGGGATATTGGGATAAGGGGATAATGGAGACGCGCTCCTTCTGGTCGTGGACGTCGATCTTCCACAGGGACAGCGTCTTCCACAGGGCCAGTTTATCCACCTGGGAACGTGTTGTGAGACTGAGGGATTTGTGGGAATTCCCAGGATTATGGGAATGTGGGAATGTGGGATTGTGGGACATTGGGATGGGATGATGGAGACGTGCTCCTTCTGGTCGTTATTGGTTATTGATCATTGGTCACCGGTTGCTAATGATTGGTTATCGGGTTTTTTTTGGGATCCCTGGGACGTCAGCCTTCCACAGGAACAGCGTCCGGGCCAGCTTCTCCACCTGGGAACACAGACTGGGAATTGTGGGAATTCCTGGAATTGTGGGAATGTGGGATTGTGGGATTGTAGGATTATGAGATTGTGGGATGGGATAACGGGATAATGGCATAACAGGATAATGGAGACGCGCTCCTTCTGGTCGCGGACGTCGATCTTCCACAGGAACAGCGTCCGGGCCAGCTTCTCCACCTGGGAATGTGGGATGGTGGGAAAGTGGGAATTGATGGAATAATGGGATTATGGGATGTTGGGATTATGGGATAAGGGGATATTGGGATACGGGGATATTAGGATGGGATAATGGAGACGCGCTCCTTCTGGTCGTGGACGTCGATCTTCCACAGGGACAGCGTCTTCCACAGGGCCAGTTTATCCACCTGGGAACGTGTTGTGAGACTGAGGGATTTGTGGGAATTCCCAGGATTATGGGAATGTGGGAATGTGGGATTGTGGGACATTGGGATGGGATGATGGAGACGTGCTCCTTCTGGTCGTTATTGGTTATTGATCATTGGTCACCGGTTGCTAATGATTGGTTATCGGGTTTTTTTTGGGATCCCTGGGACGTCAGCCTTCCACAGGAACAGCGTCCGGGCCAGCTTCTCCACCTGGGAACACAGACTGGGAATTGTGGGAATTCCTGGAATTGTGGGAATGTGGGATTGTGGGATTGTAGGATTATGGGATTGAGGGATGGGATAACAGGATAACGGGATAACGGGATAATAGAATAATGGAGATGCGCTCCTTCTGGTCATGGACTTCGACCTTCCACAAAGGAATAGCGTCCGGGCCAGCTTCTCCACCTGG
>NW_024524740.1:0-1837 GCF_017590135.1 Pyrgilauda ruficollis | reverse complement strand
CCGGGGGGGTTTTGGGGGGTCCCGGGGAGATCCCAGGGTGGGGATTTAGGAGATTTTGGGGTACAGGGAGATTTTGGGTGTTTTGGGGGGGGTTTTGGGTTTTTTTCGGGCTGTTTTTGGGCATTTTGGGGCTGTTTTGGGGCTGGTTTTGGGGTATTTTTGGGCTGTTTGTTTTTGGGGTTTTTTGGGGTTTGTTTGGGCTGTTTTTGGGTATTTTGGGGGTATTTTTGGGGATTTTTTGGGTGTTTTTGTGCCGTTTTTGAGGTGGTTTGGGGGTGTTTTTTTGAGTATTTATGGGCTCTTTGGTTTTGGGGTGTTTTTGGGCTGTTTTCAGGGTATTTTCGGGGTGTTTTGGGGGTGTTTTTGGGCTGGTTTTGGGGCTGTTTTCAGGGAATTTTCGGGGTGTTTTTGGGCTGTTTTTAGGGTATATTTGGGCTGATTTTGGGGTGTTTGTTTTTGGGTGTTTTCGGGATATTTTCAGGGTATTTTCGGGGTGTTTTTGGGGCTTTTTTAGGGTATTTTTGGGCTGTTTTCAGGGTATTTTCGGGGTGGTTTCTGGGTGTTTTTCAGCTGGTTTTGGGGAGTTTGTTTTTGGGTGTTTTCAGGGTATTTTTGGGGTATTTGCGGGGTGTTTTCGGGGTGTTTTCAGGGTATTTTCTGGGTGTTTTTTGAGTTGTTTTCAGGGTGTTTTCAGGGTATTTTCGGGGTATTCTCAGGGTATTTTCGGGGTATTTCCGGGGTGTTTCTGGGGTGTTTTCAGGGTATTTTCGGGGTGTTTTTTGAGCTGTTTTCAGGGTATTTTCGGGGTGTTTTCGGGGTGGTTTTGGGGTATTTTCAGGGTATTTTCAGGGTGTTTTTTGAGCTGTTTTCAGGGTATTTTCGGGGTATTTGCGGGGTGTTTCTGGGGTGTTTTCAGGGTATTTTCAGGGTGTTTTTTGAGCTGTTTTCAGGGTATTTTCGGGGTGTTTTCGGGGTGGTTTTGGGACTGTTTTCAGGGTATTTTCAGGGTGTTTTTTGAGCTGTTTTCAGGGTATTCTCAGGGTATTTTCGGGGTATTTCCGGGGTGTTTTCAGGGTATTTTCGGGGTGTTTTCGGGGTGGTTTTGGGGTATTTTCAGGGTGTTTTCAGGGTATTTTCGGGGTATTCTCAGGGTATTTTCAGGGTGTTTTCGGGGTATTTTCGGGGTGTTTTCGGAGTGTTTTTTGAGCTGTTTTCAGGGTATTTCCGGGGTATTTCCGGGGTATTTCCGGGGTGTTTTCGGGATGTTTTCGGGGTGTTTCGGGGTACCTGCAGGGCAGCGAAGCGCAGCCCCTGCTCCTCGCTGCACTCGATCTCCTCGGCCAGGAGCGACCCCAGCGCCTGCTCCTGCAGCAGCGCCGCGTGCAGCCCCTCCTGGGGGGCACGGGGGGGTTTGGGGGGGCCGAGACCCCCGGAGAAACCCCAAAACCCTCCCAAGAGACCCCCGAAACCCTCCCAAGGGAGCCCCAAAGGGTTTGGGGGGCTGAGACCCCCAGGGACCCCCAAAACCCTCCCAAGAGACCCCCGAAACCCTCCCAAGGGACCCCCAAAGGGTCTGGGGGGCTGAGTTCCCAGGTGTGTTTTTGGGGTCCCCTTGTGGATTTTGGGGTCCCGGGTGTTTTTGGGTTCCCTGGGTGTGTTTTTGGGGTCCCAGCTGTGTTTTTAGGGTCCCCAGGTGTGTTTTAGGCTCCCTGGGCTAATTTTTGGGGCCCTGGGGTTGATTTTTGGTGTGGATTTTGGGGGTCCCCGGATGTTTTTGGGGTCTCTGAGCTGATTTTTTGGGTCCCTGAGCTGATTTTGGGGTCCACGGCGGTGTTTT
>NW_024524739.1:0-1838 GCF_017590135.1 Pyrgilauda ruficollis | reverse complement strand
GGAGTGAGTCCCCCCATTCCCTCTCCCCCCCTCACCCCTCCCTCCCTCTCCCCAGCCGCCTCCCCTCCCCGGACCATGCCGGACCGTGACGGCCGCGACGGCTACGCCGGCCCCGGCGGCGGCGGCAGCGGCGACGAGGCGTCCTCGGGCGCCGACGACATCTGCCGCGACTTCCTGCGCAACGTCTGCAAGCGCGGCAAGCGCTGCCGCTTCCGGCACCCCGACATCTCCGAGGTCACCAACCTGGGCGTGCGCAAGAACGAGTTCATCTTCTGCCACGACTTCCAGAACAAGGAGTGCGTGCGCCTCAACTGCCGCTTCATCCACGGCACCAAGGAGGACGAGGATTCCTACAAGAAGACGGGCGAGCTGCCGCCGCGCCTGCGCCAGAAGGTGGCGGCCGGCTTGGGTTTGTCGCCGGCCGATTTGCCCAACAGCAAGGAGGAGGTGCCGATCTGCCGGGATTTCCTCAAGGGGGATTGCCAGCGCGGCGCCAAGTGCAAGTTCCAGCACCTGCAGCGGGACTACGAGTACGAGGCGCGGGGCCGCGAGCAGGGGCTGGGCCCCGGCGGCCGCCGCTACGAGCCCTACGACGGCCTCTACGAGCCTGACGAGCCGGTGCTGAAACGGCGGCGGGCCGAGGGGCTCTACGAGAGCTACGAGTACGGCTTCGCCAGCCCGCGGGCCGTGGAGTACCGGCTGCTGGAGGAGGAGAACGTGCTGCTGCGGAAGCGCGTGGAGGACCTCAAGAAGCAGGTCAACAACCTGCTGGCCACCAACGAGGTGCTGCTGGAGCAGAACGCTCAGTTCCGCAACCAGGCCAAGGTGATGACGCTCAGCTCCACGGCCACGGCCACCGAGCAGACTCTGGCGCCCACGGTGGGCACGGTGACCAACTACAACCACAGCATCGCCCAGACGCACACCACGCTCAGCAGCCAGGCCCTGCAGCCTCGCCCCGTCACCCAGCAGGATTTGGTGGCGCCGGCGGGCGCCCAGGCGGCCCCTCCGGCCAACGCCGCGCCGCCCATGAACCCCGAGATCGCGCCGCTGTCGGCGGCGCTGGCGCAGACCATCGCGCAGGGCATGGCGCCGCCGCCCGTCTCCATGGCGCCCGTGGCCGTGTCGGTGGCGCCGGTGGCCGTGTCCATGGCGCAGCCGCTCGGCGGCATCACCATGAGCCACGCCACCACGCCCATGGTCACCTACCCCATCGCCTCGCAGAGCATGAGGATAACGGCCATGAGAGACTGACCGCTGGGGACGGACGGATGGACGGACGGACGCGGCGCGGGGTGTGCCACCCCCTCCCGGTGCTGGAGGGGGGCGGTGGGTGCGGCCCCCGGAGCGCCGTGGGCGGACTGAGCGCCGGGGGTGGCGCCGGGGATGGCTCCCGGTGCCCTGTAATGTTTTCGGCTATTAAAACAAACAAAAAAAACCCAAAAAAAAGCCCAAACCCGCACGGGCCCGGCTGTGCCGGTAGGGCCGGGGAGCTGGGGGGACACCGGGACACCGGGACCGGGACCCGGACACCGGGACCGGGACACCGGGGCAGCGGGGGACGCGTGACGTGGCCACGCCCCTCACCGAGACCACGCCCACATAGTAAATAAAGGCGTGGCCAAGATTTGGCGGACTGCCCATGAGTGACGCGCGTGGGCGTGGCCGGGGGGCCCGCCGCTCAGTGGGCGTGGCCACGATCTGGCTGGCGTCCAACGGGCGGTGCGTGCGTGTGGGTGGGCGTGTCCCGCGCCGCGCCGCTCGGCCAATCAGCGCCGCGTGCGTGCGCGGGGCGCGGCCGGGGCGGTGCCGCGGCGGGAGCGGCGGAGCGGGCGCGG
>NW_024524738.1:0-1841 GCF_017590135.1 Pyrgilauda ruficollis | reverse complement strand
AAAGAGCCTGAAAATGACCCAAATAATGCCCAAAAACACCCCAAAAACTGCCTGAAAAGAGCCTGAAAATGACCCAAATAATACCCCAAACCCAGCCCAAAAAACCCTGAAAATGACCCGAATAATCCCCAAAACCAGCCCAAAAACTGCCTGAAAATGACCCAAATAATCCCCAAAACCAGCCCAAAAACTGCCTGAAAATGACCCAAATAATCCCCAAAACCAGCCCAAAAACTGCCTGAAAATGACCCAAATAATCCCCAAAACCAGCCCAAAAACTGCCTGAAAATGACCCAAATAATCCCCAGAAACACCCCAAAAAACAGCCTGAAAACAGCCCCAAAATTCCACAAATCACCCCAAAAAATAGCCTGAAAATCCCTCAAATCACCCCAAAAATTCCCCTGAAAAAGAGCCCCAAAACCGGCCCTAAAAGAGCCCAAAAATGCCCCAAAAGAGCCCAAAAACTTGGTGGAAACCACCCCAAAATTCTCCTAAAATCCTCTTAAAATGCCCCAGAGCCAGGAATTTTTGGGATCCAGGCAGGAATTTTGGGATCCTGAGAGGAATTTTTGAGATCCAGGCAGGAATTTTGGGATCCTGAGAGGAATTTTTGAGATCCAGGCAGGAATTTTGGGATCCTGAGAGGAATTTTTGAGATCCAGGCAGGAATTTTGGGATCCTGAGAGGAATTTTTGGGATCCAAACAGGAAATTTTGGGATCCAAACAGTAATTTTTGGGATCCAGACAGAATTTTTAGGATCCAGGCAGGAATTTTGGGATCCAGGCAGGAATTTTTAGGATCCTGACAGGAATTTTTGGGATCCTGACAGGAAATTTTGAGATCCTGAGATAATTTTTGGGATCTAGACAGAATTTTTAGGATCCAGGCAGGAATTTTGGGATCCTGAGAGGAAGAATTTTTGGGATCTAGACAGAATTTTGGGATCCTGACAGGAATTTTTGAGATCCTGAGATAATTTTTGGGATCTAGACAGAATTTTTAGGATCCAGGCAGGAGTTTTTGGGATCCTGAGAGAAATTTTTGGGATCTAGACAGAATTTTGGGATCCGGAGTTTTTGGCATCCTGAGAGAAATTTTTGGGATCTAGACAGAATTTTGGGATCCTGACAGGAATTTTTGAGATCCTGAGATAATTTTTGGGATCTAGACAGAATTTTTAGGATCCAGGCAGGAATTTTGGGATCCTGACAGGAATTTTGGGATCCTGAGAGGAATTTTTGGGATCTTGAGAGGAATTTTGGGATCCTGAGAGGAATTTTTGGGATCTTGAGAGGAATTTTGGGATCCTGAGAGGAATTTTTGGGATCTTGAGAGGAATTTTGGGATCCTGAGAGGAATTTTTGGGATCCAGACAGAATTTTTAGGATCCTGACAGGAAATTTTGGGATCCTGAGATAATTTTTGGGATCCTGACAGGAATTTTTAGGATCCTGACAGGAATTTTTGGGATCCAGGCAGGAAATTTTGGGATCCTGACAGGAATTTTGGGAATTTCCCCTCCTGCTCCAGCTCAAGTTTCCTCCCTGGGCGAGGTTCATTAATTATTCCTGCTGGAACCTCATTAATTATTCCTGCTGGAACCTCATTAATTATTCCTGCTGGAACCTCATTAATTATTCCTGATTGCGTCCCATTAATTATTGCTGATTTCCCTGGATCCAATTCCAGCCTTTTCCAGGTTTTTTTCCCCAAAATCCTCCCGGATTTTCGGGTGGGATCCCAAAATCCCGAGGGGGTGGGAAAAATCCCAGGAAAGGCAAAAATTTCTCCATTTCTCCTTTCCCAAAATTCCCTTTTTCCCCCATTTTCCCCCCA
>NW_024524737.1:0-1842 GCF_017590135.1 Pyrgilauda ruficollis | reverse complement strand
CCTTTTCTCCAGGCTGAAGAACCCCAGCTCTCTCCATCTTGTCCATCATAAGGAAATGACATCATTCCAGCTGGAAATGAAGGTGTGCACACAGCCACACTCAAATACCTGACAGGGAGAGCAGAACAGCCACACGGAGCATCCCATGTTCCCACAGCACCGATGGAACTGTCCTGCATCAGAGCATTTTGAAAAGATCTCATTCCACTTTCTGTTCTCTCTGCTTTTATGAGTGAAGAATAAAATTAATTAGAAGAGTCCAAAGCATCAAAAAAGTTTTGTCAACATCTGTCACTGCACTGACTCATCCACTAATGGCAGGTCGGCATTTGGGCTTCCTTCATCTTCCCACTCGGAAGTGGCATTAATCTGCTTTTAAAGCAGTTTGATTAAGCTGATTATCTTTGCAGATTTGTTAAAGATCACTTCTTGCACTCTTCAGAAATTAAATGCAGAAGCAACAGTTCAAAGTTAAAGCAAAAAAAAACAACTTGAAAGGAAAGCAGAACTTGGAATGGCAGAGGAAGGCAAGAGAAGCACTTCTGGGGTCTGATAGCAACAGATACTACAGAGAAATTTGATTTTGCATTAAGAAAGATCCTTTTCTTCCCAGAATTGATGTCTAGAATAAAAATCAGTATTTATCTGGGATAACAGTATTAATTATTCCCAAAAAAGAGGCTTTTTAGGAAAGTGCTCCCAAATAAAAGATTCTATATCAGTATTTTCCTTCACTGATCTCAAAACAACCCAGGTCAAAAGACCACAGCAAGCTTGAAACCAAAATTCACAACAAAATGTCACTTTTTCTTACAAAATTCCAGGTTCTCTTTTCTTTTAATTCCTTTTTCATTTGGATAAAAACCCTGGGATCTAAAGGCTGCAATTATTCACACATAAGCCAGGATACAATTTACCCATCACAGATCTTCTGTACCATGTCTATAATTTTCCTTTTATTTCAATTACTCCATATTCCTCCATTTTATGTGCATGACAGAGGAGGAACAGCTACCAGGGACCAATAGCTACACAGATCAGTCTGAACTGTGGAGAAACCTGGAAGGAAGGGAACTGAATCTGAATTTTACAATGGAAGCTGACAGGGCACAGACTCAGTGGATTTGTGGAGGTTCTAGGCTGGAAAGGTGACCAGGTGTGCTGGGAAGGGGATTTATGCCAACAGGTAACCAAAGAACCATGAAATGCAGGGAAATATCAGATTGGAGTTATGAAACAAACAGCAAGGCTAGACCAGGCAGCAGAAGTTTCCATTTGAAAAGGCATAATGGTGAAAGAAGGGAATAATTTGCTCCTCACAGTTCCCATTTTTCCATTAAGGTCCTCACAGCCCATTTGCCATGAGTCACATTCCCTCCCCTCTTTCTGCCTTTTTAGAAGGAAGGCAGCAAACAAGGAGAAGTGGCTGTTAATCAAAGTCTCCACGGTTTTACTCATCCTCCCAAAACACTTCTTCATCCCCCTTCCCTCCTCCAGGCACATCTTGCTGCAGCTCAGACCTTCCTGTAAGAGCCTCAGCAGTGGGAAGGGGCAGCAGCCCCTCCCAGAGGAGCATCCCACACTGCCCAGGACAGTTCCTCACCTGCTGGGATTTCCCAACAGCAACACTACAGACATCAACAAGGAATAAAAAAGAGAAAGAAGGGTTTGAAAATAGGAAGAATCAACAAGCAAATGTGATTTGAAAGGTCCTCTGGAGTTTCAAGATACACTCCCATGAGACTTTTCTCCCAACCTGAACTTCCTCAGGACAATACACACAGTCATAGCTCTCAGCTCCTCAGTCGACCTCATTTTCATCACAACTTTTTCTGGAATAAA
>NW_024524736.1:0-1843 GCF_017590135.1 Pyrgilauda ruficollis | reverse complement strand
ATGATTCCAGTGCAATGCTGACCTTCTAGGAAATATTGAAGATCAGTTCTAAATTAAATAAATTAGAAACAACTCATAGGGAATCAAAGAGAACGTCCACAGCAGACATGTAGTAGGCCTTTCATGAATGGTTCTAGGCTAAGTGAGGAAGTTCCTGCTGAACTTTGTATGTAACAGAGATAAAGGATTTATTAGCAAATAAAAGGTGCTGTTTCTGCTTGTATTAAGGGTTAAGGAAAACACTGAGGACATCTTTCCATATTCCTGCGGCTTCAAGTGTTAATTTTTGGGTTTCCTTTTCATATGATTCAGAATCTGCCACAAGTGTAGTAAAAAAGGGTAGCAGAAATGATACAGATATCCATGCATTAATATGATTGGTAGGAGGATTAATGTGGAGAACTAAGATGGATATTAATTTGGTATTACTATCAGTATATGATATGCACATCTAATTTTGTTTTTACTAACAAAAAAAATTTAGATGTACATATTGTATGTGATTGAGCAGGAAAAAACAGTGGAATTTTTAAAAATAGGACACCTGCTCAAAGTTTGCTATGATGGTCATACCTCTAGCTTATACTACTGTAGAGGGTATTTCAATACTACGGAAGTGGTGATAAAGTAGCAAAAGTAAACAATTCAAATCTGGGGTTTGAAAGCAGTGTAAGTAACAGGGACTTCAGACCAGGTGTCCTGTTCCAGATTTACATCTGATTGAAAGATCACTGGGTGCATGGATATCAACAGGAAACATATAACCAGGTCCAAAAGAACTGGAAATGAGAATATTCAAAGTTCTTATCAAGTACTCTCAGCTGCTTCACTGAACATGGTTCAGTAGAAGTAATTTCTGAGTAATACTGTGACGAATGGAAGGAGGAGTGCAGGAGTGATAGCACAGCTCCTTTACTCTTATCAACACTTTCACTTATTTACCGGCAAGGTTACCTGAAAGTATTTGGCTAAAAAAAAAAGCAGAAAATTGGGAAGCGAAGAAGAATCACTGGAATAAGGAAAAAATTAAATGATTCCCCAAATTTTAAGTTTCATTCTCTTGTTGACTCCTATGAATTGATAGGGCACAAGAAAATGGGCAGCTATGGTAGTGAATGTGCTGCACATATATCCACAGAGGCACACACAGCTGTGCACAGCTGGCACAGATGTTTTAGTTTTATTTTTGTTAGCTCTCAGTCAGATTTTAGGAGGAGATTACTCACAGCTGTTGCACACAGAAAAATAATGTACTGGCACTAATCCTCCTCTACAGTGGCACTCACAGCACCCATCCTAGAGGTAGGGTTACTTGCTGCTCTAGGCAAAGAGATAAATGCCCATTTTCCCTCCTCTTTCAGACAACAGTCATTAACTGTTGAAGCCCTAGGTGAATGTTTTCACAGTGCTGTACTTGTCCCTAGGAGGTACTGCAATGACACTTTAGATGAGTAAGAGCAGTATCTGCAGTTGCATTCAGGAGTATGAAAATTACAGGTCAGAAAGAAATTTCTCCCTGTGGTCCAATATTACAGACTGTAGTGTTTCATGGGTTTTTGCAGCTTTCTTTCAAACATCCTTCACTACTCATTTCTGGAAAATAAGATTACGTGAAATGCAGGTATTGTCATGTACAATGAAACCTACATTCTTATGATGTTTTGTTATTCCTATCATCTTTTGGCTTGAGTTAATATCATGTGCAAACTGCTCAAAAACTAGACAAAAAGAAAGTGTACTGGATTCAATTGAATTACTATCTATGATCTCAGCTATGTTTTTCCCTTGGTGTTCAGGACATGCCATAATACTTCCCCTGTCCACACTGCTGAATAAAAAAAAA
>NW_024524735.1:0-1845 GCF_017590135.1 Pyrgilauda ruficollis | reverse complement strand
GTGTCCATCCGTCCGTCCATTCCCTGTCCGTCCGTCTGTCTGCCCATTCCCCGTGTCCGTCTGTCCGTCCGTCCGTCTGCCCCCAGTGTCCGTCCATCCGTCCCTCCACCCCGTCCGTCCGTCCGTCCATTCCCTCTGTCCGTGTGTCCATCTGTCCATTCCCTGTGTCCATCTGTCCATTCCCCGTGCCCGTCCGTCTGTCTGTCCGTCCGTCCCAACTGCCCGTTCCCCCGTTCCCCCTGTCGGTCTGTCCGTCTGTCCATTCCCCTGTGTCCGTCTGTCTGTCCATCCGTCCATTCCCTGTGTCCGTCTGTCCGTCTGTCCATTCCCCATGCCCGTCTGCCCGTCCCTGTGTCCATCCGTCCACCTGTCCATCTGTCCGTCCATTCCCTGTCCGTCCGCCTGTCTGCCCGTTCCCCATGTCCGTCTGTCCGTCCGTCCGTCTGCCCCCAGTGTCCGTCCGTCCGTCCCTCCACCCCGTCTGTCCCGTCCATTCCCTCCGTCCGTCCGTCCATCCATCCACTCCCCGTGTCCATCTGTCCGTCTGTCTGGCCCCCAGTGTCCGTCCGTCCGTCCATCCTCCCGTTCCCCGTGTCCGTCCGTCCGTCCATTCCCTGTGTCCATCTGTCCGTCCGTCCATTCCCTCTGTCCATCTGTCCGTCCGTCCATTCCCCGTGTCCATCTGTCCGTCTGTCTGGCCCCCAGTGTCCATCTGTCTGTCCGTCCGTCCATTCCTGTGTCCGTCCGTCCGTCCGTCCATTCTCCCGTTCCACAGAGGGGCGTGGCCATGCAAATCAGCCCCGCAAACACCCGTGTGTTATTTCCAAGGGAGGCGTGGCCATGCAAATGAACGCCGTTAACACCCGTGTGTTATTTCCAAGGGAGGCGTGGCCATGCAAATCAGCTCCCTGTACCAGAAACACCATGGTTTAAAGAGGGGCGTGGCCATGCAAATAAGCTCATGAAACACCAATGCATTATTTCTAAAAGGGGCGTGGCTATGCAAATCAGCTCCAGTACCAGGAACTCAGCGGTTTAAAGAGGGGCGTGGCTATGCAAATCAGCACAGTTAACAGCCCTACAGCATTTTAATGAGAGCGTGGCTATGTAAATAAACTCATGAACACAACACATTATTTCTAAAAGGGGCGTGGCTATGCAAATCAGCTCATGAACACAACACATTATTTTCTAAAAGGGGCGTGGCTATGCAAATCAGCTCCAGTACCAGGAACGCAGCTGTTTAAAGAGGGGCGTGGCTATGCAAATCAGCACAGTTAACAGCCCTACAGCATTTAAATAGGGGCGTGGCTATGCAAATAAACTCATGAAACACCAACACATTATTTTCTAAAAGGGGCGTGGCTATGCAAATCAGCTCCAGTACCAGGAACACAGCGGTTTAAAGAGGGGCGTGGCTATGCAAATAAGATCATGAACACAACACATTATTTCTAAAAGGGGCGTGGCTATGCAAATAAGCTCATGAACACAACACATTATTTCTAAAAGGGGCGTGGCTATGCAAATCTGTGCTTTTAACACCAATGCATTGTTTCTGAAGTAGGGCGTGGCTATGCAAATCAGCACAGTTAATTCATAATCTATAAGGGGGGGCGGGGCTATTCAAATCAGCTCCTTTAACCCCAATATACTCTCTAGAGGGGGGGTGGGTATGCAAATCAGCCCTGTTAAGATCACCATGGTGTTTTTAAAAGGGGGCGTGTCCATGCAAATTAGCATATTTAATATGCCACGTCATTTGAAAGGAGGGCGTGGCTATGCAAATAAGCCCCATTTACACAATACACCGTTTTGAAGGGAGGGCGTGGCTATGCAAATCAG
>NW_024524734.1:65515-109973 GCF_017590135.1 Pyrgilauda ruficollis | reverse complement strand
TTGAATATTCACAGTGCTCTGTGTGTGCATTGCGTGACTGAGTCCCCCCGTGTTGTGTTTGTCCTCTGTGCTCCTGCTCCCCTGGCTCAGCTAAGCGTGGAAGGGCTTGGTGAGCCCAGGCCCTGCCCAAGCCTCAGCCTGGGAAAATCTGCTGACTGTCACAGCTTGGCTTTCCTCTCACTCAGCCCCAAGGAGTTCACTTTTTCACGCTCAAATAGTTTTTCTGCTTTCTGTCAAGGGCGTGGGATATGAAAAATGGAGTGATCGTGGCGCTAGGTCCTTGAAGGGTGCAAGCCATGGGGGTGAGGCAGCAGAGGTGGCTGCAGCTCTGTTGCCCAGCTATGAAAAGGGGTTTTCTTGCAAAATTTCCTTTTGCCTCATCTCGTCATCTTGTCTTAAGGAAGTCCCCAGCACTGTGAAGGAGCAGCAGCAGTTTCCTGGAGGCTGGTGAGTCAGCAGGGGCTGCGTGGGCAGGGCAGGGTCAGCGGTGGCGTTGTGCTGGCTGCGGGTGGCCAGGGGAGGTGATTCTCCCTCGTCCACCTCGAGCCACCCTGGGCTGCCCAGGGGTTTGTGCCCACACTGTGGGAGCTGCCGGGCCCTGGGCCTGGCTGCAAGCACGCTGACAAGCAGGAGAGCAAAAAAAAAAAGTGTGACAAAGAGTGTATTTCTTGTCATAATCCTAGAATCCTTGTGTGTCATTTTAGATGGTTTGAGGAGGTGGTTGACTAGTCGTGGAAAAGGAGGTATTTGATCTATTCCTCCTCAAAAGTAATTGCTCAGACTGGCTTTTGTGTTTGGGGGATTGTTTATTTCTTGAGATCCAACAGAAACCTAATCAGACATACTCTGAGATCCATCTTTTGCAGTGCAAAGGAGTTGCACTTCTAGGTACATCTAGGATACATTCTAGGACTTGCACATCTTAGTACATCTTCATCTTAGATCTAGGAATGGGCTGTAGTTCTGTGATGTTGAGGTGAAAAAAGTCCCTCCACCGGATTTTGAATTTGCCTTAAATTCTGGAAAGGCTTAAGGGAAGAGTTCTCATTTAAGCTCTGAAGTATTTTTCATCTTTGCTTTCAAAACTTGTCTCTGGAACTCACCTGCAAAAAACAGGGAAGAGGTCATTAGCTGTGATGCCTTCCATTCCTAAGTGACCCTGCTATTCAAGGCTTCAGGATTCTTCCCACTGAATTAAAAAGCATGGGTGAAGTTGGGTGAAGCTGTGGCAGTATCTGTGGTCATCGTCCTTTAAGTCTTTTCCCAAAGACTTCTGGTTTTGCCTCATTACACTTCTTTTTTCTACTTGGAAGCAGAAGTTTGGAAATTTTAATAGACTTTTTGCTGGTTGTGCTTTGTCTCTGACCAGAAACAAGGCAAGCCTGAGTATTGCAATAAAACCCACTGTGAAAGTGCTTTACATTGGAGATCCTTGAACTTAACACTAGACCTTCTGGTTGTGTCTTGCAGTCACGGAGCTTTGCTGGTCCTGGATTTAGGGGCCTTTTGTGAACTGGCTTCATAATTTATTTATTTGTTTTCTTAATTTGTGGCAGCCTTTTACTTGCAGCAAGGTCTTTCTTAGCTCCCCACAGCTGTTTGTTCTTTGGCATGTCCTGTGCTGCTTCCTTTGTATCGCCTGTTGAGCACACTGGAAATGGATGGAAATTGAAGTATGGAGGAAAAATGATGTTTCTCCACCATGGTGGAGAGGGACTTTGGAAAAGACATTGGAGTGACAGGACAAGGGGGAATGGCTTCCCACTGCCAGAGGTCGGGGAGAGATGGGATATTGGGAAGGAATCATTCCCTGTGGTGCTGGTGAGGCCCTGGCACAACTTTGCTTGCCCCTCCTTGCCTGTCCTTGCCCAGATGATGCTGTTTCAGAGCAGAGAATAGGTGGACAGACACGTGCATCCAGCCTTCCAGGCCAGAAGTACAGGACACACTTTTTGAGTCATGCACCTTCATTCTTTTTGTGAGCTGAAGACAGAGGAGGATGCAGGTGGCGAGTCCCCACCTCCACCTTTACTGTGCCAGCAGCTCTCTGGGCACAGAGAGAAAAGACAACTTTCCCAGAACAATGCCCGGGAAAGGTTGTGAGGAGATCAGAGAAAAGAATGAGAAACAATTCTTACCTTCACTTGCTGCACCTGGTGTTGTGAACATGTGGAATGTGTTATGGAGATTTGTTCACCAAAGGGTGGTTTCTTAATTAGCCAGTGGTGATGATGGTGTTTGGATTCGAGGACCAATCAATTCCACCTGTAGCAGACTAGGGTCTGAAAAAAGCAATGGGTTTCTTAATAAGTTAAATTACCAGCTTTCTGTGAATACATGGAGTCTATCTTGTTTTTTACCTGGCCAGAGGCCCATTGCTGTGACACTTTACTGCTGCTGCCATTCCAAGGACTTTTCCTGTCCCACTTTCAGTTCAGGAACAGAGTGTTGAGGGAGAAGGTGAGGTTGCTCCTCCTCAACTCCTCGTTCCTGTGGTGAAGTGAGAGGGCAGTGGTGCCTTTTGAGATAAAGTGGTCTTTCCATGCATCCCTAAAAAGGGTGACAGGGAAAAGCCACGGTCACTCTACACCTGCAGACTGGGAATTAGGAAAGACATTTCCCTCAAAGAGAGGAAAAATGAAAGGAAGCTTCAGCAACCACTTCAGTCATTAGTGTATCTGAAAACCCAGTGTATGTGGAGAAGAAAAACAAACAACCTGTTGAGAATTGGTGATCCTATTCCTTTTCCTGATATGTCACTTTGCAGAGGACCTGCTGTATCTGAGCCCCAGTGCAGCAGGATCTTGCAGGTCCTGTACTAAATGTCTGGCTTCATCACTTGGTGCATCTGATCCCAGTAATTCTGGGGTACAGACAGCATCCAGGAATGCGAGATTATGGGATGGGAGCTGTCTGAAACAAAGGATCTTCCTGCACTTGGAGGTAATTGAAGGGCAGGCAGCAGACCTGGCTGGAGGGGAAAGAGCCAAACAAGGTCAAGGAATTAGCAAGTCCTAGCTCCAGCATGAGGAGAGTTTGATTAATTAAAACGTACAGTGCTGGGGAGGTAACAAACTGCTCCAAGGCTGCGTGATGAAATCCTGCTGTGACCTGTTGAAAACAGACCAGCTGGTTTCCCTCAAGTTTCCAGAATGTGAATACAGGGGTGCTTCATATTCCATGTGCTGCAGGATTACAGAGGGTGGGTGAGCCATCCTGACTCTTGAGAGATTTTTTTGTGCCATCAGTAAGGGCATGGCTGAGTCTTTTGGTGTTGTTTCCAGGGCTATACCCAGTCCAGGGAGTTAAAGTCTTTGGTCTCCAGGGCAGCTGCCACTAGTGCACTCTACCTTGGCCTCAATCAGCAAAACATCCTTCTGGGAGAGAGATTATTTTAGAGGCTGCAGAAATCTGTTTCCTCCAGGAAAAGGAGGGACTGTTTTGCTGAGACTATGTACATTTGTGCCTGCCTTGGTGGTTAATGAGAATGCAAAGGATGAGTTTTTCTCAGGAAAACAAACAAACAAACAAACCAAACAACAACAAAAAACACCAAAACCGTGTGGTGATCTGATTCCTGCTAATGCAGCCTTGGGCGGGATGTAGTGTGAGCTTGGCATTCTGCAAAGACACTGATGCAGGTCTACAGACACCAGCCTTTCAGCTCAGCTCCTGTGGTGCCTTATTAGCAAGGGAGCAATACAGTGAATTTTGTCTTCTCTTGAATGCCTAGATTAGGTAATAGTTTCAGATTCAGCATTTTTTCCATCTAGTTCTTTGCACGCTGCAGCCATTATTTCTAAAATCACTATGAGAAAACAATCCATGATTAGTTTCCAGGTCAGAGGCTTAATAAACAGCTGCTAATCACTTTTCCTTCCTGCATTTCAGGCGGCAGCTGCGGGCCTCAGCTATGTTGGGGCGTATGTCATCAACACCTACAAGAGCTACGACAACTTTCTGCAGGACAAGTACGCCCTGCTGCCGGCCGTGATCATAATTTGCGTGGCCGTGGTGATGTTCATCATCGGGCTGATCGGCTGCTGCGCCACCTTCCGCGAGTCCCGGGTCGGGCTGGGGCTGGTGAGTGTCGCCGCCGTGTCGCTGCCACATTCCTGGGTGTCGCCTGCCTCCCGCTGGCAGGGGAGGCGCTCGGCTGGACCTCGGGAGGTGAAGGAAGGAAAGGTCGTGGTGATAGCGCTGCCGAAGCGCTGCTTGTTTGTGCCAGTCACCTGCAGCTGGGATGCTCTCGTCCGCCTCGGCGGGCTCAGGGAAGATGAGTGTGGGAGCAGCAAGTTTTGGGGAGCGAGGTGGTGAAGGAGCAGGAGGAATTACGAGTTTCTAAGCAAGCAAACCAGATGTGCATCAGCTTTTCTGCTGACTTTGGTCCTCATGCCTTGACTGCTCACAGAATTACTTTTAAAAATCCAGAAAGGTTCACTTAGAGTAGCTTCACGGCCCAGGTCATGCCCTGAAGGCAGTGTGAGCCCATCAAGCAGTGCACGGTGTGCCTGACTCAGCTGCTGGTTTATCTGTGCGCTCTCCCCTTTGACACCCACCTTGTGAAGTGTTCCACAGGCTCTTCACACAGCTCACGCCTGCTCAGGATCAGGCACAGAGCCCATGGAGCCGCAGTCATCGTCCCAGCCACGCACAACAGTCCCTGAAACGTTTGGGTTGGATGGGACCTTAAAGCTCATCCAGTTCCAACCCCTTTTCCTGGGCAGGGACAGCTTACACTAGACCAGCCAATACAACCAGGTTGCACCAAGCTCTGTCCAGCCTGGCCTTGAACAATTCCAGGGGTGAGGCAGCCACAGCTTCTTCTATTCTAAATTATCTTTTGGGAACTGTTTTGATTGGAGCGGCAACAAGAAGTAACGATCACCTACTGCTGTAAATTAATGTGAAGTGTGTTGTGCAGTTGAATTCAAGTGCTGTGGGATTCCCTCTTACTGTCTCTCTTTTTTTATTTTCAGTTCTTGGCCATTATCCTGGTTATCTTCATTGCAGAAGTGTCCGCTTTTGTCTTGGGATTTGTTTACAGGGAAAAGGTAAGTTAAGAATTAGCATCTCTGCCCCAACATAAAAGTAAACAACAGATTTCACATTGTTTGGTCATTCCAATTTATCTGTTTTTTTTTTTTTTTTTTTACTTCATCCCCTGTCCTGCAACCTGCAGAGCAAATGGGCATGGGGATGTCTTTGCTGGGAACACAGTGAATATATAAAGTACCTGGCAGATATCACAACAATCTCTGAGTTGGAATAAACAGTTGTTGATGCTCCCAAAGGAGGGCTTTTCCATCAAGGGTGACAAGCTTCTACCCAGGAACATGATTCCCGCTAAGTGCCACCTGAATTTTGTCTAAAACACTGCTTGATTTTTCTTATTTCTAATTTTCCCCCCACCTTATTTGGGATACAGATATTTTGCAGTTTCCACCAGATAAAATTTTCAGCTCTCACATTAAAACCATCTGCATTGTTTTTCTCTGTCTAAACAGGTAAAAACTGATGTGCAAGGTACAATGCACTCCGTCTTTGAGAAGTATGATGGCAAAAACCCGGAGTCTACAGTTGTGGATTACTTGCAAGAACAGGTAAGAAAATATTTAAGCATTGTTTGGAAAAGAACAGTTGGGTCCTAAACAAGGAATTTAGGCTGGGAAAGGAGGGGAGAGGATGAGTGGGGCAGTGTCCTGGAACTTGGCTCTGTGTTTAGCATCCAGCTCTCCAAGGCAGCTGAGGGTGCTCCTCACTTTGCAGAGCTGGTGTGTTCAGGCTGCAGGTGTGACGTTCGTGTAGGGAGGGATGTGGTTGATGTGAGTGACCTTTGCATCACAGCAAAGCAGTGCACATGAATACCTGCTGCTGAGAACACCACACCGTGAAATAGCCACATGATGAAGGACTCTGTCCTGCAACTTGTCACCTTCCTATTGGAGCTCCCACAAAGAATAAACTAAGAGGGATGTAATAATGTGTGAAGGAGATTTATTACATCTGTGATTGTTTTCCGCTGCTTGTAATCTGCTGCAAAGTACTGGCAGCTCTGGCTATGCTTAAGAGAGGTTTAACTCACCACGAGCATTCTTATATATGAACATATCTTTCATATATATATATAATGTAACTAGTAATACATCTGTATAACATCATGTAACAGTAACTACTGTGTCACCATCCTGTGTTTGGTAGCTTCACTGCTGCGGGGTTAAGAACTACAGTGACTGGACAACCACCCAGTGGTTCAATTCCACTGGGAACAACAGTGTTCCTCTGAGCTGCTGCCAGCAAGAGGCCAAGAACTGCACCGGGCACCTGGATCAGCCTCAGGAACTCAACACCCGGGTGAGGATGAGGGGCTCGGTGTCACAGCTGGGCCATGTCCATTTTCAGCCAGGTGGAACCATGGAGGGAAGCACGCCAGGCAGAATTTAGGGATACAGATGTAGTTGTTTGAACAAATCTGGGGCAGGGGAACAGACTCATCTGGGATTGAGCATGCTGAATCTGGAGGATGATGATGCTCTGGGGGCTGGAGCCCCTCTGCTCTGGAGCCAGCCTGGCCCAGCTGGGGCTGTTCCCCTGCACAAGAGAAGGCTCCAGGGACACCTCAGAGCCCCTGCCAGGGCCTCCAGGGGCTCCAGGAGAGCTGCACAGGGACTGGGGACAAGGCCTGCAGGGACAGCACACAGGCAATGGCTGCCACTGCCACAGGGCAGGCACAGATTTTGGCATCTTGGGCAGGAATTGCTGGCTGGCAGGGTGGGCAGGCCCTGGCACAGGGTGCCCAGAGCAGCTGTGGCTGCCCCTGGATCCCTGGCAGTGCCCAAGGCCAGGCTGGATGGGGCTTGGAGCAGCCTGGGACAGTGGAACGCTCCACCATGGCAGGGGGTGGAGCTGAATGACCTTAAAGTCCCTTCCAACCCAAACTATTCTGTGATTCCATTAACTCCATACCAGGTTCTCCAGTCTGGGGCATAAGCCCCCGAGTTGACTTTTATAGATACTATTGATGGCCACTCTGGCTCTGAGTTTTGGGCTCTTGTTTAAACGACCTGAGCTACAGGAAATTCAGATGCAGCAAGTGTCAGTAAATTGCAGTTTGTCAGTGCCTCTCCTCTGTTACCATAGCATTTTATGAAAAATCCTCTGCTAGGACTTTTCCCCTCCTGAGGAGCTGAGGGCCTCAGGAGAGAAATGTAAACAATAACTACCTGCTGCTGTGGAATGCAACAGGTGCATCTGTGAATGGTGCATGTTGGTTGTTTCTAATTAAGAGCCAATCACATATCGGACTCTGAGAGTCAGAAGATTTCGTTATTCTATTCTATTCCTGTTCTTTGTAGCCTTCTGATGATCTTTTCTCTCTGTTCTTTTAGTATAGTTTTACTGTAGTATTTTAATATAATATATATCATAAGACAATAAATCAGCCTTCTGAAAAAATGGAGTCAAGCCTTGTGTCTCCACACCTGAGGTGTTCGCCTCAACACTCCTCTTGCAGGAAGAAATAAGCCATCAGGTCTGGAAGACAAGAAAGGAGTTCCTCAAACCTGCAGTGCTGATTAGACAGGCCTTACCAGGCCCTGCTTCCTTGGGAGGGCTGGGGGGGAAATAATAAAAACTTCCAGCTGGATGAACACCTTTTAACATGTTTTTACCTCTCTCTTTCATGGCAGGGCTGTGCGCAGGAGCTGGAGTCTGGGCTGCAGAGCGTTATCAGCTATGCCATGCTTGTAATCCTGGGGTTTGCCATCGTAAAGGTAAACACTCCTGTCTCTTCCCTCATGGAAAATACACTTGTTTGCCCTTGGATCTCGGGTCTCCTTCATCTTCACTGTCCTAAAAGCCTACAGCTTTCTTCTGCCTCTGGAGTGGACTCGGTCCTCTGTTCCTCACTTGTGTTTTTCCAATTGTCTCCATTTCATCTGCCTCACAATGATGGGGGGCGGGGGGGATTCAAAAGATAGCAGGGGATTTGGGGTGGAAATTCAGTGTGGAATCCATTTTATCATAGTCACAGAATCCCAGGATGGTTTGGGTGTTAAGGGACCTTAAATCCCATCTCCTTACACCCCCTGCCATGGGCAGGGACACCTTCCACTGTCCCAGGCTGCTCCAAGCCCCATCCAGCCTGGCCTTGGGCACTGCCAGGGATCCAGGGGCGCCCTTCCTTCCCCTTTCCCTCAGCAATCCCGCCTTCCGCCCTTCCTTCCCGTTCTTCTCAGCAATCCCGCCTTCCTTCCCGTTCTTCTTAGCAATCCCGCCTTCCTCCCTTCCTTCCCCTTCCCCTCAGCAATCCCGCCTTCCGCCCTTCCTTCCCCTTCCCCTCAGCAATTCCGCCTTCCACCTTCCTTCCCGTTCCCCTCAGCAATCCCGCCTTCCGCCCTTCCTTCCCGATCCCCTCAGCAATCCCACCTTCCGCCCTTCCTTCCCGTTCCCCTCAGCAATCCCGCCTTCCGCCCTTCCTTCCCGATCCCCTCAGCAATCCCGCCTCCCTTCGCACTCGGCTCTCCTCAGCGACCCGGCCTCCCTTACCGCCTCCCTCAGGGATCCCGCTTTCCCTTCCCGCCCGCTTCCCTGACCGTTCCCCTCAGCAATCCCGCCTTCCTCCTCGCCCGGCTCTACTCAGCGATCCCGCCTTCCGCCCTTCCTTGCAGCTGCCCTCAGTGATCCCGCCTCTCGTCGCCGCTCCTGGCCTTCCTGCCCTGCTTCCCTCAGAATCCCCCACCTTCCGCCCTTCCCTTCCCTTCCCTTCCCTTCCCTTCCCTTCCCTTCCCTTCCCTTCCCTTCCCTCTCGTCCCTCCCGCTGTCCTGTAGGACTTTCAGGTTTCTTCTCGCCTTTTGTAAACGTAACTCATGTGAAATTACTTGTACGAGAGGAATTTGCCTAGTGAAGGAAAGAATCTATTTCAAATCGTACGTTAAGATTACATCACCCAAATAAATGTGTATTAGGTGGCCGGAGGATATGCAGGAAGAGGGCGTATTCATGTGAATTTCACTCTATAACAGATATAACTTTTTACCCCTTGGCAAGCTGATTTGTGGGAACGTCCTCCTCGCACGCTGCGCTGAATAAACAATGTCTTGTTTCTAAGGTGAACTCTAAGGTATCTGTGTTCACAGAGCTCCTAAAATCAACAACACGCTCCCGCTCCCCTCAGAGCTCCCGCCTCACGTCCTTGCTCCTAGTGCCTTCCAGACCCACAGAATTACAGTCAAAGCTACCTCCGAGGTCGTGCCCAACCTTTTGTCACCCAGACCACAGCACCATGTCCAGGCGCTCCTTGGACACCTCCAGGGACGAGGACTCCAAACCTCCCTGGGCAGCCCCTTCCAATGCCAGAACGCCCTTTCCACGAAGAAATTCCTCCCGAAGCCAACCTGAGCCTCCCATGGCGCAGCTTGAGACCATATCCCCTTGTCCTAGCACTGGCTGCCTGGGAGAAGAGACCGACCCTCACCTGCCCCACAACCCCCGTTAATGCCCGGCATTCCGCCCAGCGCTCCCGCCTCCCCGCCCCGCTTTCCCTCAGCGCGGCGCCCGCTCCGCCCTTTCCGCCCGCCCGGGCGCTCCCCTCAGTGCGCATGCGCCCTCCCCGCCCTCCCTAACGCCCGCCGGAGCGCGGCGGATTCGAACCGGGGCTGGAACCGGGGCTGGAACCGGGCCGGGGCAGCCCTCTTCCCCCAGCCGAGCATCTTCCTTCTCCTGAGAGAGTGGGACCGGGACGAAGGCCGGGAAGCAGTGGCGCTGGGCCTGGTAAAACCTGAGGAGAAACGGGCGCTGCCGCCGGGCGCTGGGGTGACCTCGATCCCCTCAGGATATCCCGATCCGCCTCGAGTGTCCTGGTTACACGCAGGTACGGAGGATGGGCAAGGCGGCAGGTCTCTAAGAACGGATTTAATAAGGGCTGTAGTTGGTAGCATTTTAAGCCAAAAGCGAAATGAAGACTTTTTAGAAGTTTCTAAGTGTGAGCCGCCGGAGGGAGCTGTGTGAGCGCTCGGTGCTGGGCCACAGTGTCAACCACATTGTATAACTTTTTATTTTAATCAATTCCTGTCTATAATAGGGTTAATAACTCTATTATTGTACACATATTGTGTATTACTATACATATATAATATATACATATATTATTATATAATAATTGATATATAATGCTGGTTTTGATACCTCCACACTTCACTAATAACTCTGCTAACATTTTTTTTTTATTGCTTAATTATATTTTAAAAAAAACACACCTCTTTAAACATGAATCAGTCATCTCATGTAGTCTCCTTGAGTCTTCTAAAACTGCCTTATATAAACCAGGTATTTCTTGGCTTTTGCAGTAAATTCCAACTCCTTTTTTACTGCACACTTCAATGTAGTAAGGATGCTCCCAGTCTTGCTGCACTGATATCACACTGCATTTATCTCCAAAGTTCTGGGAAACTTATTGCCTTGTCCAGTGCCACTTTACTCTTCCTTTCCTGCCTTCAGTTTAGTCAGATAAAGGATAATTACTTCATTTACTGTTTCATTTATGTTCCCTTTGCTTCTTTGACAGATCAGGGTCCTTCTAAATATTCTGCTTTTGTAGGCAATGTTTGCAACTCAGGTCTTTGTTAAATTCCTGCCTTCATTTTTGTTCCCCCTCAGTGTGATGATGAAGGATATGGCATCCTCAAGACTGGAAGATTTATGCCTCCACATCAATATGAAGATTTCAAATGTTAAAAAGTGTCTCCTATTGAGAGACTTAGGTAAACAAGAGCAACAGTGAAGTTTGGTTTGCACTTCACTCCAGGAAAGACACTGAAGGGCTGGAGCCAGGAAGGGGCTGGAGCCCCAGGAGAGGCTGAGGGAGCTGGGAAGGGGCTGGAGCCCCAGGAGAGGCTGAGGGAGCTGGGAAGGGGCTGAGCCTGGAGAAAAGGAGGCTCAGGGGGGCCCTTGTGGCTCTGCACAGCTCCTGCCAGGAGGGGACAGCCGGGGGGGTCGGGCTCTGCTCCCAGGGAACAGGGACAGGAGGAGAGGGAACGGCCTCAGGCTGGGCCAGGGCAGGCTCAGGGTGGGTACAGCAGGAATTTCCCCATGGAAAGGTGGTCAGGAACTGGAACTGCCCATGGCAGTGGTGGAATCCCCATCCCTGAAGAGATTTACAAGCTATGTGGCTGTGACACTCAGGACACAGGTTAGTGGTGGTCTTGAGAGTGCTCTGGGAAAATAGCTGAACCTGGTCTTAGAGAGCTTTTCCAAACTAAGTGATTCCATGAACTCTGTTGGCTGTGCGGAGTACAAGGCTGACAGTTTGGCTTGCTGCTTCTCCTGGAGGGATATGGTGGCTGAGGAGCAGGGATTTAGATAATCACTGCTTGTGAAGGCCAGGAATATTGGATTTTGTTTTTTTCTTGGAGACTTTGTAGCTTCATGTTCTCTCTTTTACAGGCGAGGATGATTCCCGCAAGCCTGTGCTCCGTAAAATACAGAAAGAAGTGATCCTTGTACATGATCTCCTGAATGAAATGGAAAGTGAAGTTAAACAGCAAGAAAAACTGAAAGATTCACTCAAAGTAATATTTTTTTTCCTGTTCATAAAATACGGAAAGATTCAAAGCAATCTTTGATACATGTGTCACTTTTTTCCCCTAGATTCTTAGTGATGTTTGGATGCATGTGCTTACAAGAGACACTGGGGCTTGGAACAGGCTTGCTGGTGGTCTGTCAAGCAGTTCTCCAGAACAATGAACATTAAAAATTGTATTTTTCAAGGCTTGTACATAGAATCATAGAATTGTAGAATGGTTTGGATTGGAAAGGACCTTGAAGCTCATCCAGTCCCACCCCCTGCCGTGGGCAGGGACACCTTCCACTGTCCCAGGTTGCTCCAAGCCCCATCCAGCCTGGCCTTGGACACTGCCAGGGATCCAGGGGCAGCCACAGCTGCTCTGGGCACCCTGTGCCAGGGCCTGCCCACCCTCACAGGGAAGAATTTATTCTTAATATCTAATCTAATCTACCTTCCTTCATCCTAAGGACATTAAAATCATGTCTTTGTCGCTGGCCTTGAAAAAGTGTATTTATCATAATAGATACAGCGATCTAAAGAGCAGTTCTACTTACACATCTTTGCAATAGCTGCACAAAGTATTCAATTAGAATATTTGTCTGTTATTCTATGGTGTGTTTGCAGTGCTTTTGTTAAGTCTTTTGTGGAAATGTTGTCTGGGGAATAGAGGTGAGTTTACTATAGTATCTCGTCTCCACCACCACCATTCCCCAACCAGACCTTGCTCAGGGTGTATTGCTAAAGTTCCTTTTGCCTGCTCAAATTTCTCTGACATTCTGAGTGCAAGGACAGATACTCTACTGTTCCCTTTGTGTTTTTACTAGCATTCCTGGGGAAATTATGAGATAAGAAGGTAAGATGATGGGGAGAAAACAGACACCTCTTTAAAAAGCTGAAAATTAATTTAGTATTGCCCTAATTTTACTTGCTTGATGTTAGTAGGATGGGATTTCTGATACAGTCTGCTATTAATTTCAGGAGATGCAGAAGGCTGCTGAGAGAGATCAGAGGGAAGCACAGCACCTCCTTGAACACATTCCACGCTATCTGCCTAAGCCATCCCAGAGCTGGTATGTGCTACCTGAGCCCTAGAGGATTCAGGCTGCTCCTGGCACTGTCCAGCTGCAGCGCTGTACAGCTGTGCTCCTTTCACTCCACACTCACTAGGAAACTCTGGGAGACAAAGTCGTTGTGTCTGTTGATTCTGGAGCTGGCTCTTGTCCAGGCTTGTGCTAGCACCCCAAAAAATCTGTCAGGTCAAGTCTATAAAATCCCAAGTTGTTCCATTGGGAGCTTCCAGGGGTAGGTGTGATGTGGTAGAAGGCAAGTGCTTCTCTGAGTCTGAGCTTCCTTTCCTTTAGAATCACAAACATACTGCACTGCCTGTGAATTAAAGGCTTTGAAACTGCAGTGTCTACTCATTAAAAGGTTAGTGACCCAAATACTGGGTCACTAGAACTGAAGTTCACCACTGCCCTTAAATACAATTAAAACCCAAAAATCCTCCAACTCAGTTGTCTTTCTGTGGGACTTTGAATTGTGTTTGTGGTAGTTTTGTTCTCTATTCCCTACAGCAATCCTGCTAGCTATTACAGCTAGCTGTGACACCCCCTTGCCTTGGAGAGGGCTATGGTAAGAAGCTTTTCAGAGTCAAGTAGCTCAAGTGTGTGAAAATTACAAGTATGTGAATTAACAGCTGTTACTCAGAAGGCTTCTAAGACATTTCAACTCTGAGTTTCTCATTTCTTTCTCCATCCTGTTGGAGATGCTTTTTTTTATGGAGTGTTGTTAGTGTGTCTCGTGCAGGTGGGGTCATTTGCAGAGTCACCCTTATTATCTGGGGATCCCAGAGTTTCTTTCCCACCTCGTAGCTTGTCAGAAGGCAATGCATTAGTGTGAACTCAGTGCTTCCAGTATGTGCCCTGAATCAACCAGCTTTACTTGGTCTGGTTCCTCATGCCAGAGAAGCCTCAGTCTCAAAATATGACAGACATATTCCAGCAAAGTGGAAGGTTAAATGTGTTGAAAGAGGGTTCTAGAAGAGAAAAATTAATGGTGATTTTTGTTGGTGTGTAGCAATGTGGTCATTGGTGTAGGTATTGTATTGAAACTATTCTTAGCTGGTGAAGGGATGACTTGTGCAGAAGCTTTTTACTTATTCTCACTCTTTAGAGATGAACCCCTCAGTTTAGGAAACAGCCTCTCAAAATGTCTGTAGGGGTGACGTATTCCTTTTCAATTTTGATGTTGCTTTTTGTGTGTGTAAGAATTGAAGTTCTACAGAAATTGCCACTTGGGTTCTGCCTTTCCACCATAACTTCCTTTCTTATTGTAGGAAATCCTTTGTCTTAACTTCGTGTTAGATCCTGGAAATTGTTTAGATGTAAATGAGGCTTGTTCAGTGATTGTGCCACCTCTGACACCAAAAGATTCTTTAGGATGTTGATTTCCCTTACAATCCTGTCCTGCTTGTGATTAGGAAGTTAATTGTGATATGACTTTAGCCAGTTCTTCCCTTTCTAGAGAGAGCCACAATATGTAAAACCAACGAAGCTTTTCTGACAATTTTCTACACATTGTGCTCAGCCAGCTCACAGCTGCAGTTCTGTCAGTGTCAGTTTGTTGCTGGTTTTTCTTGAGTAATAATACATTGTATGATGATGCCATTTGTCAAAACACACTTTCTTCTTTTTTCCCCATTTTGTCAGTTCTTGGTGCTCACTGTGTTGTGCAGTGGAGGGTCAAGGAAGTGTAAGAAGGGACATAATTGTTCAAAACCTACTGTATCAGTGTAAATATGTTTTCAGGCCTCTTCCCCAAACCTTCCTCTCCTGGCCTCCTCCCTTTCTGTTCCCAGATGTGTGGGGCTGTAAATATTATTGTGGAGTGATTTTTGTGAGATCATGCAGAACGCAGAGGAGTATTTGAATGCTGGTGAGACAAGCCTTGAAGTCTCTGGGAAAATGAAAACACCCACACAGAGAAACTCAGCGATTCATGGCTCTAGCTATTGTTTCTCTCCTGTGTTGGGTTTTCTATTCTTGTTTACCAGAGGAATCTCACTGAAATAAAAAGCAAGCTCAATATCTCTCAAGCTCTGAGAGATCCCCTGTGTTTGTTGAGATTCAGTTTCCCTTTGCACCAGAGCCAGATTTTGTAAAAAGGCATAAGTTTTTTCCTTTTCATGGTTCAGGTCAGTGGTGAACTGTGTCTGTACCACCTCACTGCAGCACTGCAGGGACAAGGGAGTGCGTGGGAACAAAAAGTAAGAGTGTTTGGATATGGGGAATCATCTAGAAAAGGTTGTTGCAGTGGGATAGACAGCAGGAGACTGAGCAGGAGACTGGAGCGTGGGAGGAATGAAGTTTCAAGGGTGAACTTGCTTCCCTTGGCTCTTGTGTTTATCCTTTCATTCCAAACCCACCTCCACCACCACCCAAAATGCACCCCCCTCCCCTTTCCCTCCTGTTTGCTGACATTCCCTGCTAGCTGCAGGGTGCCAGGATTCGTTTTGATGTTGTTCAGATGCAAACAGATGTTCTCCAGATGATGACATCTGCCTAAGTCTGGCTGCAGATGTGCTGGGTTTCCGAAGGGCTCTGTGCTGTGTCGCAGCGCAGAGCAGAGCTGCTCCCGTCCCTGTGTCAGCGAGCAGGCAGTGTGGGAGCCCAGCAGGTGGCACTCACTGTCCTCTCCATGGCACTGCTCTTCCTCGGGAACACGTCAAGTGACACCTCAAATCCTGGCCCTTGGGGGGGACAGATGGGGCACTGCTGTGCCCTTCACTGCCCTGGGACCCCGTGTGCAGCAATGATCTCTTGTGGGGCAGTCAGATCCAAGCAGAGGATTATTTCCTTCTCCAGATCAGCTCTGTACTGCTTTATGTAATTCTGCTGCTCATCCCAGTAATGCCCATGTGTTCTGATGACAGTGGGTTTGGCCATATGCATCACCTTTGCTGTCCTGCTTAGGAGCAGCTGGGTGGGTGGCTGGCAAATCCCTTGGGGTTTGAGGCTGTAAGCTGAGGTTTAGAGGATGGGTGAATTTATAAAAATAATGATCTAATAATCAGGAATAATCTGGAAATTCTTTGACCTTTTGAATCTTGCCTAAAAGATTTTTAAAAGTGTCTGCTAGGTGATGTAGAATTTCTTTGCTTCAAAAGTTTAATGGATGAGTCAGGCTTCCCAAGATTTGAACCTGTTTTAAAAAGCTATGAAGTATTTCAAATCTGCCTGTTAAGGCTGCAGGTCTGGGCTGTGTTTTATCTGATAAAAAGCCATGCTTGTGTTGTGTGAAATGTAATGGTACATTGAATTCTGAGCTGTGCCATGCTGTGCTTGGACTGCTTCCAGCTCACCTGCTAGCAGCCTCTGTAGCACAGAAACCAAGAGCTGTGCTGAAGTCAACTGAAGGATACGATTTGAAACAGAGTAGGCTTGCTTTACTGGTGTTTCTTTTGTGAAGTATCATTAATTGTGTTCATCCAGCCTAACAGATAGGCTGGAACTTAGTCTGTGACTAAGCAATGTAGTAGAATTCGCCTTCCTACTTACCTGCTGTTTATCCACTGAATATTCCTTCATTTTACAGCAACACTGTGCCAGCTGTGAAACACAAAGAAGAAACAAAGGCTGTAGAACTCAAAAATGAGAAGAAACCTGCAAAAGAGAAAAAAGCCATTAAAGAAGCAGCATTAATAACCACAGAGGAGTTTGAAAGTGTTCCTGCGTAAGTAGGAGTGGCTTCCCTTGTACCCTGGCATATCAGTTTGGGTGGCACACATAGATTTGGGAGGGTGACCTCTTGCAGAGCTGGGACTGACAGAGATGAAATATTTCATGGGGTGAAACATGACAATAGCTCCAAATGGTTTAAATGCATTGCTAGAAAACCTGAAAATCAAATTAATTAATTGGGCTCCTCTTTATGCTGGTATTGAGAAGATGAAAACTGATCGGTTAAAACCCAAACCTCTTACCTCAAAAGCCACTGTAACTATATGAATGGAGATTTATTAGCTAAATAAAGGTGAATCCTCATCTTGTTTTGAGAACTGACATTAAAAAAAAAGAACCATCATCTCATAACATGGAGGATTTTTTTACATATAGAAGGAAAACCAGTGATAAATGCTGTTTTTATTTGACCCAAATATTGGTTTCTGGAAACTTCAAGTCTTGACTTACCAATCTGTTTTGAGACAGGAAAAACAATCAGACTTATTAAAAACAAAAAAAAAAAAAAAAAAAAAATCACTTTGCCCTGAAATTCCCAAATTTCTGGAATAGAAAGCTGTGGGTGTTTTCCCCTAACATCAGGACCTGATTAATGGATATCCTTGTCTGAAATCTGACATATAGGAATAACTTCTTAAATGGTATTTGGGTGGCATGGGTAAATATTGCTGCAAGAAGAAGAAATTTCTCTTGATGCCTAAGGCTAAATTGTTATTGAGACTCTAGATTTACTGTGTTCCCTGACAATACCTGTTTCAGTAAGAAATATGGTTTTGAGTCTGTACTTTACTTAAGGCTTTCCAATAATTTCTTTCTATAGCCTTCAAAATTTCCAGGTGAGTAATGCCCATTTTCTTCCTTATCCTGAATGCTGAGCTAATGATAAAGGACTTCTTAGAAGAGCATGCAGCTGGTATTTTTATTCTGCAGAACACCTCAGGTATTGTGTGGATTTACTCCCTTAGGTAGTTCTCTCCTGAAAAAATTACGGGAGGATAAAGCTGAAGCCTGGGAATTTTTGGTCTTTAGCTCTGCTGCGGCAAGAAAAATAGACACAGACCATTCCAGACAAATATTGTTTTAACTTTCAGTTAAGGCTGTGATCTTCCACATCACAAGACAGGTGGAAGGGCACTTGGGGGCATGGTTTAGTGGTGGCCTTGGCCAGAGAAAGGTTGGACTCGATGGTCTGAGGGCTTTTCCCACCTAAAGGAGTTTATGATCACCCTTGAAAGTGGAAGGTTTTCCTCTGCTGTTCATGGGCGTGGAGGATGGGGACAGAGGCCAGACAGATCCTCTTCCTATCCATTACAGATTCACAAAACCACAGAATAAGCAGAGCTGGGAGGCACCCCAGCCTGTGGAAACGTTGCAGCTGTGTTGGAAGGTACCCATTATGGAAAGGTTGCAGCTTAGGCTGTGCTGGTAGAGCTCTAGAAATAATTTAATTTTCAGATGGGAGAAGCATGTTTGTTCTGTGGAGGAAAATTTACATGAATTTACATAGGTCTATTAATCTACCAGTATTTCTGTTGCCTGGCAATGTTGTAGTACAAGATTGAGGGAGTACTTGCAATTTCACATACTGATTGACCAAATCTAAGCAGCAAATACTTGCAATACAAATTCTCTTACACTGAATGTATTTTCTTGGAAGAAAGAGAATTTGTTTCAGGGCCCATTTCTTCAGGTGAGCACTGGAGGTGGGGGGTGATCACTGAAAAATTGAGGTTGTTTTCACTTACTTTGTGCTGAACATGAAGGAAAATCTATTCCTAACACCATCAGGCCACTAAAAGGGACACACAGGCTTCAGTGACTTCAGAGTCCTAGGAGTGGGCAGCTGGCATTTAGCAAAGGTACACGCTGTGTTAAGGGGCAGATGTGGAGCACCCTGATCAAACAGAACACTTTGCACAATAAAAAACCTGCAAATTATCTTACCCTTCAAATCTGTTGCAGGAAGGTGCTTTTTGGAGGAAGATAAAGGACATTTCACAGCACCTGTCTTTGTTAACTTTTGACTTTGAGGCAAAGGAAAATGTTTGCTTTATTCTGTGTCTAGAATTCTTATTCTTTTCTAAAAATCTTTCTGCTGAAAGCATTTTAGATTCTGTGCATTCATTATAACTCTCAAGTCTCAAAAGATGGTGGTTTGGGAGAATACATGGCTGTTTTAGCCCAACCATTTTTGAGAGGGCAGGGGGTGGCCATTACAAGCTTTATCTCTTTTAGAATGGTATATATGTGATATATTGATGTTATTCTTTCCTCTGAGGAACACAGCACTGTGCTCTGGTTTTCATACCAATAGAAAAAATGCTTTGAAAAAGGGCTTCTGTGGATTAAAAAAAGAACTGGATCTTTTTTAGAAGAGTTTTGATTTTTATTGCATTTGGAATAGTGAAGCAGATTTTAAAGTTATTTTAAATCTAAATTAAATGCCTGAATTTGGAACGTGTCAACTTTGTATTTTTATATTAGCGTACGTATGGACTGAAATAAATGTCAGCATTAACGGGTTTGCCAGCCATGGTTGGGTAGAAACATGAGAGGGCTGTGGGACAGCTGGAGTTTTTATGATCCTTAGTTATGCACAGAATAAAAATTCCATTTGGTTTTGACAGGGTTTAATTTCAGATTAAAGCATCTCGGATGCCTGAGGGCTTCTCAGAGAACATTTGTTTTTAGGTTTAGGCGACCCAGTCCTGTTTCAGCTTCAGGATGAGCTGAGGTGCTCCCTTGGCTTTATTAAGTGTGTTCACTGCCTGTGTGTTGACAGTGGAAGCACAGGAGCTTAAATAAAGGTATTTTATACCTCTGGGCTGAGCCTGCCTCGCTCTGCACGCTCCCCTGTGGCACAGAGAGAGCAATAAACAGCAGTTAATGCACACAGGCAAAGCCCTGCTGTGTTCATGCTGTGGCTGCATTTCAGGGAGGGTAGTGCTGCTTTTATTACTGTGCAAAGTAGAGCGTTTTTATAGTTTTTATAGCTACGGGATGGCTGCACCTCCAACGCTGAATTAATCGAGGTATCAATAAAGTTGAAAGCTGGTTGCAAGTAACTTAATGGCTAGTAAGTTTCAAACTCGGTTTGGAGGCAGGGCAATTGCTTTGAATTCAGTTTTACACACCTGGCTGTCCTGTCTGCCTGGCAGGGACTGGCGGCTGTTGAAACGTACAGCACTTATTTTGAGTTGGCAATTGCAGAATGCCTGTCTGAATTCTGGTTTGGAATATGGAACTTGTAATTGATTGTCTACTTCTGCTTTGAATTCTTTGTGTGTTCTCCAAAGGTTGAGCTTGTATGTTGAGATTAAAACAAGGAAGGAACTTGCTGTTCATTGATCTTTTCAGTCTTGCTGTCCCACAGCTTTTAGCCACCTGCTCTACTGACCTAGAGCATTCATTCTTAAAATGAATTGAAACACTTGTGTAATTCCTCACATCTGCAAACCAATACTGAACGAAACACAAACAGCCAGGTTTGGTTTGTTGTAGCCATGAACGAAGGCCACAGGACAATGCAGGTTGCAAGGCTGGCCCAGTCTTTACTGCCATTTTTGGGGGGAGAGGGATGTTGTGTTGTATTTAGCTTACTGCTTGTCGTTTGAGTTTCAGGTTTCATTTCTGTATAATGGCTTCTCAGTGTGCAGCACTGCTCCTTTTCCTTGAAGGCATGGCTTTACATCTATAAATACTGAATAGCCTTACTTGCAAATCTTCCAGTGTTCTAGTATTTCCACATCACTTTGTTCTTTATCTTCTGTGCTTCCTGTACCTCTAGGCTGTTATCAACAGACCTTTTTCTTCTAGTACTAGTATTATGAAATGCTCTGAGAGTTCAGAAATGGATGCTGGTAGTGCAGAACCTTATCTTCATAGCTCAGTAGGCTGCACAGTCAAATACAGAAGGCAACATACAACTAGTAGCTCTTCAAAAAGCCCCAAAAAATCACAGAATCACTAGTTTGGAGGAGACCTTAAAGATCATCAAGTCCAACCCATGCCCTAACACCTCAACTAAACCATGGCACCTGGTGCCACACACACACACACACCCACCAAAAAAAAAAAAAAAAAAAAAAAAAAAAAAAAAAAAAAAAAAAAAAAAAAAAAAAAAAAAAAAAAAAAAAAAAAAAAACCAGCAAACAAAACAAACATTAACAAACCGACAAACAAATTTTAAAAAGGGCCCATGGTGGGCACGGGGCCGCTGCGCCCCGGCTTCGCTCCATGCCCGCTGCCAGAAGGTTCAGTGCCCTGGCCAAACAATAAATGGCTGTAACATCAAACACAGCTTATTTGTGGTGATAATATGAGCCAAGTTGTGCTCCTAGGCAAACATTTAATTTCATGCTGTTTTCTGCAAAGTTACTTTATTTCTCTGTGTTTAGGAGGTACGCTATAAAAGGAACCTTTATTCCATTTCGAAAATCTTTTTACAGCTTAAGCACTGAATGCATTCTGCTTCTTAATTTAGCTTTCTAATATTTTATCTTTCTGGTTTAGGTTCTGTCATGGCTTTTTACCTTCAGGATTGTTAAGCAATCAAGGAAATGAACAGAATTAACTACTACATGTATTCATTAATACAAAACAGAAGAAACTGCCTCTAACTAGGAATGGCTTCTTCAGTTAAGGCAGATGAAAGAGAAGAATAAACACAGATCTTTGTGACTTTCTGGTTACTAATTCTTATTTTTATTTGTAGGTATTTGAAAGGCCGTATAACATATGACCAGATTAATACAGTTGTTCAAGAGATTAACAAGGCTGTGGTGGGCAAGTACAAGATCTTGTATCAGCCTTTGAAGTCTATGAGTGCACCAGTCAGAAACCTCTACCACAGGTTCATTGAACAAGAAACTGCGGATACAAAAGGTTTGGGTTTTTTTTCCTTTGTTAGTACCAAACTCGTAACACTTGGATGTTGCAGCAGAAGTATAAAAATACTGGTCTTTTTTTCAGTATTTTTGACAGAAGAGTTTCCCATAGTGATTGGCTCACTTTTTGAATGTATTCCTTGAAAAATATGTCCCTTCAATGGTGTGTCATGGTAGAAATTTTGATGCACAAAGATTTAGTTTGCAATCACTACAAGTTCTGGAAACTCAGTTTGATAACCAAACCATAGAAATGTGTTCTGAGGTCTTAAACTTGGTTGGACACAAACTATTAAAAATTTGTTCTGAAGTTGGGAAATCTGGCTAATTAATTATGCTGCAGTGGCTTTGTGGAAGTGGTAAGTCCATCTGATAATCTTAAGAAGTTGTCTCCTCTTCAAAGCATAAAAGGAGTGAAAACCAAAATACCTTTCTTTCAATTGAAAAATAAGTTTTAAGCACGTACAGGCTAGTTTTTCCAAAAACATGTGGCACAGTAAATCTCTGATATTAAAATCTCCTTTTTGGCATGCCTCTCCTCTTGAGAACATGTAATTGTGAGTGGAGGGGCGTACTGCACATGTCAAGCTTGGTGATGTCCTTAGAATGCACTCATGTTTCCAAGTTCAGGCATAAAGAGTGGAGCAAAGTGTCTTCTGTCTCACATAAAAAGAGCTCTCTCTGACAACACCATGGCACCCACCTCCTGTTTACCCCTGTACAGAATGCTAGAACTTCTGCCCTGAGCATGCACTGGGTATTCAGGAGTGTCCTGAAGATAAACAGATAAACTGCAACTTTTCCTTCCTTCCTTCCTTCCTTCCTTCCTTCCTTCCTTGATATTATAGTATGATGATAACATCAGTGACTTCTGGGTTCTAAAAGCACCTTTTCTGTAGGGAGGGAATTCTGATCTGATGGACATACTGGCATAATCACATAATGGTTTGGGTTGGAAGTGGCCTTCAATATTAGCAGGGACACCTTCCCCTGCCCCAGGCTGCTCCAAGCCCCATCCAGACTGGCCTTGGGCACTGCCAGGGATCCAGGGGCAGCCCCAGCTGCTCTGGGCACCCTGTGCCAGGGCCTGCCCACCCTGCCAGCCAGCAATTCCTGCCCAAGATGCCAAAATCTGTGCCTGCCCTGTGGCAGTGGCAGCCATTGCCTGTGTGCTGTCCCTGCAGGCCTTGTCCCCAGTCCCTGTGCAGCTCTCCTGGAGCCCCTGGAGGCCCTGGCAGGGGCTCTGAGGTGTCCCTGGAGCCTTCTCTTGTGCAGGGAACAGCCCCAGCTGGGCCAGGCTGGCTCCAGAGCAGAGGGGCTCCAGCCCTGGCAGCATCTCCGTGCCTCCTCTGCACTGGCTGCAGCAGCTCCACGTCCTTCTCATGCTGAGGTCACAGGGCTGGACACAGGACTCCAGATGAGGTCTCAGTTGCCATGCAAAGGTCATTGTTGTAAAGGGCTTTATTAAAAGCATTCCAAGCACATGCAGCTGGATAAATTTGTGTGACTGCCTTCTGGTTTGGACTGTGATGGTTTGGCTTCTCTCTAAGCATGTTGTGCCTCAGTTGAACAGCAGCTTATATTAGTCTGGATTTCTTAAAGTGCTGGCTTCATCAATTTAATTTACAGCACATTTTTGGTGTCACTGTTCCTATCCTTAGGACAGTAGTAAAGAGTTGGAGCCCACAGCTGTGGAAGAGAGGCTGAACACTGGGCCTGGAGTGCTGCTCAGTCTGCACTGTGATCCACAGTAATCCTGGCTGCAGTGGAGAAGCCATTCTAGCAACTTGAGAAAGTTACAGCTGATAGAGAATTTTCTGTCAGCTGGGGGGCTCAAGTCTGAAAAAATGGAAGTGCTTAATTTCTTTAACCACCTGAGAGATGGTTTTTATTTCTTGTTTATCTTGGGAAGTTCAGTTAGGAAACTAGGACATTCAGCATCTGATAGAGCCTGTGTTGTTGTGTGGTGGATGGTTTTGTTTAGGTTTTTTTGTGATTAATCATTTAGAAAGTCTAGAGAAAAGTCCTGGCAGGCTGTCAGATGATTCTTTTCTGGCCAGCACAAAATGATTAAATGTCTTTATCCATTGCATTTTTCAGGATGATGTTCCACATTCATTGATTTGTTTGTTTAAATCTCTCCTGTGAGTGTCTCTCTGCTTAGGATTCCCACTGAGTCTCAACCTGGGCCAATTGCCAGCTGACCTCTTCTCTGATTTCAAGATGAGAGAAGATGCTGCCTGGTTTATCAGGGTCACTTCCAGCCACTCAGGTGGTTCAGTGAATTTAGCTGGTTGTTTAGCACATAGACAAAACTACTGCCTTCACCCACCTCTGATTTCTTCACAAAAAAAGATCCTGCTCTGCTGAATGTTGCCACTCTGGAATGTGAGCAAATATAAGAAGGAATCTTGTTTTATCAAAATTCAGGATGTTCTGATGTAACAGACTGTGAAGGCAGCAGGCAGGTTATGCCTGGCTTCCCAGCACTGTTTGGGTGTGTTGGTGTCCCTGGAAGTGGTAAATGGTCTCTATTTGAGACCGTTTTCTATTTTGAGCAGTAATGCAGTTCTTCTTTCTTTTCCTAGTAAACAAACTTCCTACTTCTCATCTGTATGTGGATTTCGTGGCATTACAAGCTCTGAGATTCCAGCAGAGTTCCTCTCTGGGGAAATATCTCTAGATTTTGACAGTTATGGTCTCTGGAAGATTCTACTCCCTGTGAGACACGTGTGTCACCAACTCTCATGAGAGGCCAGGCAGTGAGAAAACATGAGCTGTTATTTCTCAGCTCTAAGCAAGATTTTGGGGGACACTGCACTTACAAACATAATTCTTGGACCTTAGCTCTTCTCTGGCAGCTTTGGCTTTCCAGCTTGGATCAGCTATATCCCAGTGAAACTGGAAGGACTTAATAGAAGAAAGAGATGTTCCATTTTTTCTAAGATGTCACTGCCTCAGTGTTAAGGATAAAACAAGGAGGGAGAATGCCATCTTCTTTTTCTAAGCTGAAACACCCCTACCCTTGTGTCCTCCTTTCCATTAGGCTTGGAAGCATGATCCTACACATAATTCAGGAATCATTTAGGTGGGAAAACACCTCTGAGATCAAAATTTCCATCTGCCAACCAAGCACCGTGTTCACTACTATACCACGTCATCCAGGGGCACATTCACCCGTTTTTTTTAACAATTCCAGGCATGGTAACTCCACCACTGCCCTGGGCAGCCTGAATTTTAATGACAATTTGCTTATAGAAGTAGTTAATCAACTACAAGAAGCGGAGAGCTCTCAGCTTTGATGCAGGACTTCCCTGTGCCATTTTCTTGGAGACACAGGGACGATGCTGTTGCAAGTAATTAGTCTTTTCCTGTAATTTTCTTAAGTAATGATGGATTTTTCTTTTCCAAATCTGATGTAAGTCAAGGGAATGGTGGGCTACATAGCTCTGATGCACGCAGAATGACAAAAGATCTAATTCCCAAACCTGAGTGCCTGCTGGGAGACAGAGCTGATGGAGTGGGGCAGAGTGTCTGAACATCAGGGGAAGGCTGGCAGTTCTCTTTCTGATGACAGGTTTTAAAAGTAGAGCAAAGTTCCCAATTCAGTGTGAAACCATCCTACTGACTGTAGAATTATGAATTGCAGATTGTGGGGTTACGGAGAAGAGGCTGTGCTGTCACTTGTGGAATGCTGAGTGTATCCTACAGCGGAGTCATTTCTGTAACAAAACCATTACTTGTTTTCCAGGAGCATTTTTCATTGTGGAGGATGATATCAAGGCGTTCACTCAGCTGAAATTGGATAAGCGCTTCCACAGCATCCTCAGCATCCTGAGGCACTGCCAGAGAGTGAGGGAGATTCGCAGCTCGGGGCTCATCCGCTACGTCATCTGCTAACAGCTCCCCATGCCTGCCCACCCGCAGCCTGCCAGACCTGCCTGGGCTCCAGGCAGCAGCAGGGAGGGACAGGGAGGGACAGGGAGGCGTTTCTAAGCATCTACTTTGTTTTATGTAAAAATGAGATATGCCCAGTTCTAATAAAAATAAAAAGAATTTATTCACCACTGTAATGCAGTCCCGACAGCCAACAATCAAGCTGACAGCGTAACACCCCGGGAGATAGGCTGGGTGAACGTGGATTTGGCCTCTATGGAACCAAATTCCCCTGGTCCACCCTGGCTGCTCCCAGGGAACAGTTCTTATACTCTTTATTTGGCCCGCTATCCCGGCCGGTTCCAGCCGGGCTGTGCCCGGTGCACTGCCGAGGCCAGGATAGCTCAGCGGAGGCTCAGACCAGGGCCGATCTCCCAAGCCTTTCCCAGCTGCAGGCAGCCAAGCAAGCTCAAGTGATTTCAGCCTCTTCAGCCTGAGCTGCACAAAGCCTCTGTCCGGGAATTGATCAGTGCATATTCCCGATTCCCGGAATCCTGTATTCAGGTGGCAGGTGTTGATGGCCCTTGCTATCTCAGATGGGTGTCTTTCCGGGCCATCATCTTTGGGTATCACTGGATACATGCCACCGTGAAAGACCGTCTCCTGTGCAGCCCAGGTTGGTATGGAAATGTCCTGGTATCTCCTTGCCAGTCTGCCGCGGTTTCACCATCCTGAGGATGAAATACCTACCCCTCCCCCCTATGTACAGCTGGTTTGGTTTATATTTTATAGAAGTCTATGTATATTTTATCTGCACTAATTACTAACCATATCCCTAACATACTCTAAATAAGGAGTGGCTTTTAAGTATTTTAGTTTTGTTTTACCAAGTTATGGGGAACTACAAACCCAAACCAGAAAGTCAGCTAGGCACATTTTCTGGTCTTTTAACCATGCTTCTTTGGTCCTTTTGTGTTTCTGAGTGGTCTTTTTCCGTTTCTTCTCTTTCTCTCAGAGAATTTTTCTCCCATTTGTTGCTTAAGAGATGGGAACAATGGATATTTAAGAGAGACAAAAGATGTGGCAGGGGAGGGGGTGACTGTGGGGTGGGGAGGAAAATGGATGCAGCTTTCTACTGTCCTTCAGCTGGGGAAATGCAGAGATACCACCAGCCTGGGCTGGAGGTCAGGGGCTGGGCTTGGCCCTCGCGTGCTCTCGGGATTGGAGGGGAGACAGGGGAGGTTTTGGGGCCAGGCTGCTCTGCTGTGGAGGGAATTCGCTGCTGCTGTGGAGTTCTGTCCTGAACTCCTTAGCGCGAGTGAGCCTTTGCTTGTGAGAGCTGCCATTGAGCTGGCACCCTTCCAACAGCCAGCCTCACCGGCAGGGACCCTCCCCATCTGCTCCAGTGCCACAGGGGAAACCCGGGACCCTGACCCCCTCCGGAGGGAGAGATGTGTCTGCTGGCTGCTCAGGGGAGCCGGGCTGGCACTGCCCAGGCAGGACCCTGACCCTCTCCAGAAGGAGAGATCGTCTCCTGGCTGCTTGTGGGAGCCCGGCTGGCACTGCCAAGCCCTGCTGCTCTGCTGCTGCTTCCAGCTTTTTGCTCCACTTTAACCTGACCTGATACCCAGCCAGTGCCTGGACCCCTGTGGCTCCTGGCAGGCTCTGGGGTCATTGCTGTGTTCTGTTCACCGCCCTGGCAGTGCTGTCTCTGCTGATTGTGTCCTTGCTGTTGGTTTACCTGCCTGTACCACCTTCCAGTAAACATAGATATATGTTTATATGTACGTTCTTCCACCCATCTCTCGTTGTGTCCTTGCTGCTGGTTTGCCTGCCTGTACACCTTCTAGAAAACACAGATAGATGTTTACATTTATATTCTTCTTCCACCCATCTCTTCACCTCTAAGCCCCGTAATTCCAAAGTTATAATAATCCACAGGGAAGGGGGTCGTATTTCCCAACTTCCTTGGCAGACACTGATGCCTTAAGTTTTACTTTTCACATTTTCCAGATTCATACTGCATTAGTATATAACTATGAACTGCATATAAAGTCTTCTCCTCAAGTTCTCACAGTTTAGTCAGACAAAACAATCCTTTTCCAACCCCAGAACCAAGGACACCGTTGCAGCTTTGGGCCCAAAAATTGCAAAGTGAAGAGAGCAATCTGGGAGGATGGGACTGCATCACCTGGAGCTGTAATTGGACAATTAACCCCAATATAGAAATGGGCCAAAGCTTATAAAAGGGTGAAAACTCGTGACATGCTGTCCATCTTGGGCACAGCCTCAGCCTGGCTCTTGTACTGCCCAAGGTGTATTCTTTGAATAAATCCAACCTTTATTCCTTTACCACTGTCTAGTCTCTGTTCCAGGCAGCCTCTCAAGGCATCAACACCTGTCTTTTAAACCAATACAATGAGTTGGAGGCTTTGTTTAAGATTCCATAGCTACTCAAAGGAAGCCTCTGATGCTTTTTTTTTTTTCCCCCCCCAATGCCTCAAACCAATTTCCAGATTTCCTTTTCTTAATCTTTCTTCTTATACTAATTGTACATTTTGGAGTTTTCTACATCACTTGAACAGGAAGATCTGAGGTGGTCCAAAGGCTTCTAGATTGGTAATTCTGCTAGTCCTGTGCTTTTCCACCTTCATCATGCAGCCAGATTCTTCCCTCAGATACCCAGACTGGCCTGAAACAGTAGGGGTTTGAAGTGAAAATATTCACATTAATCATGAAAATTCAGGTCAGACTTGTCCTGTTTTTATTACAAAAGTCTTTATTACAGCTTTTGTTATAGAAGGTTGTTTTCAAATTACTTGTTAGCATAGTAAGGTTCAGAGTAGATCTACTGTGATAAATATAAACTCTGCAAGGAATAAAAAGTGTTTTGGTAAGAAAAGCTGTGTTCTTTTTCTTTCATGAGCCTATATCTGCTGTTATCCTAACATCTCATCTAAAACGCCTCTTCTTGTACTCTGTCAGCATTAACATGAAATTTAATGTGCAAAATACCCCAAATGATCTTTGAACTTTGTCAATAAAGAGGTTCTGCTGAGTTTCTAGATTCCCTTTGTCTGTGTGTGCTTCTGGGTGTGTGTGTGTGTGTGTGTGGTGGTTGCATTTTGGGGTTTTGTTTTGGATCCAAGCTGTGGTCTCTACTCTGCATTTTATTGGAATATATTCGAGGACCCTAGAATTGTCCTTGGCTTCTGATGGATATTAAAAAGCAAGACCTGATAGTTTACAACATTACCCTGGTTTTGCCTACTCACTGTAAATTCCTGTCAGGTTTTTTCTCTTCAGGTGTCACTGAACAGGTTTTTTTTGTTTTTATTTCCTTAGTATTCGTTTTGGTCTGGGTAAGCTTGGTTGCTGCATGAATTTTTCCCTTCTTTTCTTGTTTTGTTGAGGGGATTGCAGTTTTTGCTTAATTAGACGTTGGTTAACAGCTTTCGGTCTGTTACTATGGAGTTTTTAATTTTCTAAACTATTTTCCCTGGGGCAGATTCTCACAAATGTGCTCATTATTTTAATTCCCTGTCCTAACAATGTATTTTCCTTCTCCCGAGGAGCTCTGCCCATGGATTGTGGTCACCTACTGTGCCCTTCCACTTTTCCTCCTCCAAAAGCTCATGCTGGCCAGGGAGCTGGAAAAGAGCAATTCCCTGGTGTCCCAGGGGCTCGGCGAGCACCTGTCTCCTGTCTTGGATGAGCTTTTTGGTGTCTCCAAGGCATTTTGGAGACAAAACGTTTGCCTCCAGGAGCTGCCTCGAAAACCAGCAATTTTCTGCAGGATGTGCACTGATTTCTGCCTCTCCAGTGCTCCCTGAACCACTCACCAGCAGACAGAGTGTGAAAAATGCCAATCACTTGTTTTCTAAAAATTTTAAAGTTTAGCAGCAATGAAATGATTATAAAAATAGCAATATAATTTGGACAATTAGCATTAGGACAATACGAGATAATAAAAACAAAGAGTTATGGAAGTCCGGGTACCTTTTTCTGGGCAAAATAAGCCCAAAAAAGGACCCACGTTAACAGAGGATTAACCCTTAAAAGCAATATCCTGTTGCATATTCATACACCTCATACATGATGCATAAATTCCATTCAAACAAAGGATTCTGTCTGGCCATCATCAACTTCTTCTTAAAGCTAACTGCATCTTCAGTGCTGATCGAGGCAGGAGGAAGTTATTTTCTTCTGATAATGGGGCAATAAATTCTCTTTCTCTGAAAGGTTTAGGTGTCCTGTGGCTGCTGTCTCAGTGTGAGTCTTTAAAAAAAAAGTATCCTACATAGCATAGTTTCTATTTTAACATTTATGTTATAACCTAAAACTACATTTAACACGCTACTTAAGAAAATTAACGCAGCACAACTCTCTAGCACAACACATATAATATTCATTTCAATATTTGCGAAAAGCCGATCACAAAATACGCATTTTTCACACGCAGGCCAGAGCTCTGGCTGCCAGCCCCGCCAGATGGTTTAATTCAAAACCCCTGAAAACACAGCCCATGTGCAGCCCCCCGGCCTCACCCCAGCTGCCCAAAAGGATGGAACAGGGCAGAGGCACCCCGATTTAATTCCCCGGTGCAGGAGCGGGGAGGGAGCTGTAATCCCCCCAGCCTCAGCCTCTCCTGCCCAGCTCCTGGCCTGGCCCCGCGGCTCTGCCGGGACAGCGGGAGCTGTGCGGGGCAGGGGGTGATCAATACGAATTTGGGGAGCCAAGTCACCGCCTGGGCTGGCCTGGACAAGCAGGGGCCATGCTGGTGCAGCCTGCTGTGGTGGGTGTCTGGGCAGAGATGGAAGTGTGCCTGCTGGAGTCCCCCGGACGGTCGGAAATTCTCGGGTTTCCTGCTTTTTTTTTTTTTCTTCCTGGCCCCAGAGCCCCTTTTTCCCAGCCCGCCGGCAGGAGAAGGAGTCGGGATTCTTTGGCTGGTGTTCACAAGGTTGTTTGTATCTATTATCTAAAATATCTTCTCTCAGACCTGCAGAGCTCTGTCCGTCAGGTCTGCCAAGGGCACACTGCCCGCCCCTGGGCTGGTGTCTGCATTTTATACTATAAATTACATGTACTTTATTTATCATTATTTTCCAATACCTATCACCTGTGTTAGACTGTCTGCTTCTACTTTAGGCCAGTCTAAATGTGCCACCATCACCCAGAAGATGGAGACTGGGAAGAAGAAGGAAGAAGCAGTCTGCTTCTGTTCTAAACCAATCCAAACGTGCCACCATCACCCAGAAGATGGGGGCTAGGAAGAGTAGGACAATGCCCATGTCCCTCCATCATGCCTCCTAGACCCCTATAATAAAACCCCCAAAATTCCACTTTTCACACTGTGAAATTATTAATTCATTATCACTCTACTTAAACTTCTGTGCCTTGTGATTCTTCATTTAAGGTTGGTAATTTTCTCCATGGGTTAAGATCAAAATCCCAAATGTCTTTGGATTCCTGCCAGGGCTCCCCAGCTCCCTGCCCGGGTCTGGAGCCATCCAGGGCACCCAGAGGGATGTCCTGGGTTCTGACAGGAATTCACACCGAGGGCTGTGAGAGGAGGGGCTGGGGAGAGGAGGGAGGGATGCTGTCTGTGCAGCAGGGAGGATGCAGCGCTGCCCGTGCGACAAGAAAGGCACGGCACATCCCAGGGGAGCTGGCACATCCCAGGGGAGCTGGCTTTTCCCCCGTCAGAAACCCATGCACGCCTCCAAAAAGTTGAGACAAAACCTGGTTTTTAAAATGCTCTTTGTTCCTACTGCTTTGTTGTTTTTTTCGGTTAAAAAAAAAAAAATAATGATCTTTTTGTTCTCCTCTAACTCCTCTTCTGAGGAGGCACTAATGGAAATAATTATCTGTAGAAATCAATGGTGGGAGCAGCTCGTACCCCTGAGTATTTAGTGCTGCGTGTTGTTTCAGGAGGCAGTGATTTCCATCTGTGAGAGCACATGTTCCCTTTCACTGAGCCCGTGAGGGGGAAGAGAAAAGGAGCATTTCATGTCATTCATGGATCTCTGCTTGTAGGGAGCTGATAGTGAACAGAGCTGGCAGGAGCTGAGGGAGAAAACTGGGTAAAGAAGCTGGTGGATACTGGAATATCACAGAGCAGTCTCTGAGCTGGAAAAGGTATCTCCCCCATACAAGGTTTTATCAAATTTTTCTCTTAATTTAAAAAAAATATAGAATAAATTAAGTATAAAACCTTTTGTCCAGGATGGTGCACACTGTGCCTCGTGGGACTGAATAATCCAGACAAACCACAGTGATTGCCATCAAAGATCTGTTTGCCTTCCTCTGCATGACGAATTTGGGATCTATGTGTGTCACAACCAGGATAATATACAGTTAATCACTTGCAAAGCTTAATATCTCATAATTAGGCTAATCATTTTCCACATTAAAATGGTGCTTCCTTATTAAGTGCCTGCTTTTTCTTTTTCTTTCTTTCTTTTTTTTTTTTAATCTAACTTTTGTGTCACACAGAATTTCCTGGGAACTGGGATGCAGTTAAAATGCAGGAAAACTTGTTTAAACAAAACACCTTTAAACACACTGGGGTTTATGTACAGGCAGAGGTACTCTAACAGACAAAAACAGTGCAGACAGAAACATGGAAAAAGTTTATTTCTGCATGTGTTGCTTTCAAAGCTGAATAAAATTCAGTATTTTGAAAAGCTGGAATCGAAACCAACTAAGTGCTTTTGTATTTTGGTGTATCAGGTGGTAGTCTCAGTTCCCACCGATGGAGAATTGCACTAGGAAAATTGGTTTTCCCACTTCCTCTATTCTTCATGAATTTACTGAAAGCAGAAAAATCAGTGGAATATCATAGTGCTGAACAGCAGCACAATTTTTTGTCTGTTTCAGTTGAGCAGTGTGTCTTGTTTAATTGATGTGAGTGATGAGGAGTCCAGGCCTTCTCATCACTTCCTGAGCCGAAGCTGCTTGGACTCTCTGGGCATTATTTTAAGGCTGTTTCATTCTCAGCAGAAGCCTTGTGGATTGATCCAATTCCAAGGTTTGCCCTTTCCTCCCCCACACTTTTTATTTCCCTTTTTCCCAGATTTCAGGGGAATTCCTTCCCGAGAGAAGCCCAGCTCCTGTTCCCAGCTCCTTTTTTGTGCTGGCCAGCCTCAGCTCACTCATCCCTGCTGATGCAGCTCCTCCTGCCCTGTGCTGAGCAGCAGCATTTCAGTTATGAGCTCACGCCTTATGTTTGATATTTATGCAGCAGCTGAGAAACCTAAATAATTAAATTTCCCTGTGGCCCGAGCAGGAGCGGGACGAGCTGCCTGGTAGATGTGAGCCGTGCTGCCTTGCAGGGTTGGCTGCCTGGTGGTCGCTGCCTGTGTGCTCCTTGCTCGGCAGGAACTGCCCCCCTGCCCATGAATAATTCAGCCGTGGCTCAGCACCTCGGCTCAGCCTTTGGGAACACACCAGGGCTGCTGCTGCTACCTGCAACCTTTGTTCTTACAGCAGCAAACCCTTCTTTCTGAGCAGGGGGAGACCTGCACCGTCCATCTGGGCGTTCATTTCACAGCAACAGCCCCGACTGAGCGAGACTTAGTTGCTGTGCAAGTCTGAGATTTATTCAGACCACTCAGATGTCTGATCTAATCATCGACGTTGTGCTAGTTGTTTTAGTAGTCTGGTTTTCTGCGGTGCTTTCAGCTGTGTCACAGGTGTGCAGGGATGTCAGGAAGGCTGAGAGTTGCTGCAGGACTCGCTGTGGGAGCATCAGAGTGCTAAATCCCTGACTAGTTACTCACGGGCCTTATCTGGGCATCCTCTTGTCCTCAGTCACAGGCAGGTGCAATGAATTATCCAGCTGTTCAAGGTGCTGTGTTGGTGAAATTTGTTAAAATCCAGTATCCAGACATCCCTGCTTCCCTACCTCATGCATCCAACGCTGCCTCCCCTTCTCCTGGTGCCACATGCTGGGATGATGGCAGGCAGAGCTACCCGTGGGAAAGAGAAGATTTGCAGGCTGGGAATGCATCACTTCAGAGGCTGGGAATGAGCTGGCCAGCAGTGGAGACCTGATGGCCACAGCAGACCATAGATTAAAGCAGGAATCCATCAGTGTGGCTATGGCAAAGTGAGCCAGTAAATACAGATAGGATCTGGTCTACCAAACTGTTAGAAAGGGAAAGCAGTCAGTCAGCCTGCTAATTACAGTGAGGACTGGGCTTGGACTCTCTCTGTGAGGTCCTGGCTCCTGGCAGGAGAAATTCAGGAGAAGCTGTGAGATGGAAGTGATGGCTAGAAAGGGAAGGAAGTGAAAAGCAAGGAGTTGGGCTTACTCTGTGCAGAGAAGATGCAGAACCTCAGTGGTGGGCGCTGGAGGGTGATGAACACGGGAAGGGGGGAGTGCAGAGGAGTGATGCAGGAGCTCTGCAGCTGGCCACGCTCTGAGTTACACCAAGCCTGCAGCAAGACCTCAAAGAATTCATCATCCATCCTCTCAGACATGTAATTTCAGAGTCTGCTAGTTCAGGCTAATTGTTCCTGGAACGGGCTTGCTCCTCCCTTGCAGTAGCAGCAGCATTCCGGACGTCCTGCCCTTCCCTCTGCCAGACCTGGGGAATAATTGCAGAGGGAGAAAAAGGCCCATTAACCTTTACTGTCTGTCTTTTCTTGCTGCAATCCAGTTGGTGTTTGTCTTGATGGCGATAATTACACAGAAGTATGTAATTGCAAGACAAATGTTTAATTAAGAGCAGGTTTGTTGCTAGTCTCTTGTCTGCTTCCATCTGGGAAGAGCGTGGTTGTGCCGGTTGTCTTGGCAGCCTGGATCGAAGGTCTAACGAGCCCCTTCTGCACCCTTGCTAAAGAGGAAGGAAATAAATGAAATTAATGGATTAATGGGACCCTTTGATTCCCTCCCGCTGCCATAAGAGTTTCTCATTTCTGTATAAGACTTTGCTCAAGACCCACATCTTTTATGGTGGATAAAGCAGGTTTATTTAATTAAAATAATTTGAGATGGTGTGTCCTGTCTGGTCAGAGCTTCAGGAAGGCTTGTAAGGAAAACTGCTCCTCTAGGTGCTGCAGCTATCTGCCTTCAGATGAGCTTAAATCAAAATTACATTTTCTAGCTCTTTAGCAATGCCTGGTAATGTATTCCTGCAATATCCTTCTAAGCCCAGAAAAACCCCTTGGGTTGAGGTTACTTGTTTAAGCATGTCTGAATAAATGGGTTGTGAATTCTCAGCCTGTGCTGCCGCTTGGGAAGACTCACGAACACGCAGGTGGCCCTGTAACCTGACTGCACAAAGAAATGGCATTAAGGATATTGCTCCTCTCATCACTCCTTGGTGCAGAGGTGTCTGGGGCAGAGCTGCCTCCCTGCCTTACAGGAACAGCTGCTGAAACAACGTAGATAGGTTTTCCCACTGGGAAATCACACTGATCTTAATAGAGGTTTTTAATTAAATAATATGCTGACTGTTACAAGCTGGAAATACTTTGGGTTTTGTGTTTATTCTTTGCAGCAGCCTTTCCTTCTGCTTGTCGCTCGTTGCTTGAGGAGAGAGAGGCTCGGGAATTTCTTCCCGCTGGGAAACAGCCCCGGGAGCTGCCCGCTGGCTGCACGCCGAGGATGGGAGATGGAAATGCTCATATGAGCAGCTGGGCGAGTGCTGGCGAATTCCCGGCGGGTCCTGCCACGGGATCCATCCCAGCCCAGCTCCGGGGCTGTCCCGGCCAGCCAGCCCCGCCGTGCTCCGGCCAGCCGGGAAATTTGGGAGCGGCTGGCGTTCCAGCCTGGCTTTCCCCTGATGATAATGAAGAGGGCAATTAGTGAGAAGAGCGGCGTTCCACGGAGCGCTGCGAGCCCGGGGAGCGCCAGCGCAGCCCGGGTTACCCCGCGCCGCTGCCGAGCCTGCAGGTGCCATGGCAACGTCGCGGGCAGGAGATGCTGGGTACCCAACTAAGGCGCACGAAAATTAAAATTTAAACAGCCTCGGATGCCAGGAGCGGGCCCGTGGGGCGGGAGCCGTGTTTGTGGGTGACATTCAGCAGGGTTGAAGGGGTGTGTGTGCCGCCCCGGCCCCGGGCCGCTCCTCCCTCCCCGCCGGACCTGCTCCCGGTGCTCCGGCGGCTCCATCGCCGCGGGATGGGCTCGGGGAGCTTCTGCTGGGTGGCCACGAGCTGAGCTCTCTTCCAGCACCTGTGCCAGACGCTCAGCAGGTCCCACCCCCAAACTCTAGAAATTTTTTGGCTCAGTCCGAGTCGCTGGTGCTCCGTGCCGCAGTGGGAAGCAGGAGGGGCTCTCTTGTGACCATGCCCCGATGTCCCAGACGGCTCCTAGGCGTGGGTTAGAAGTGTTATCCCTGTTGTACAAAAGAAGATGGGTTGTTAAGGCGTTTAAGTACTTCCCAAGGCCACACCACGAGCAGGTGCTAAGGCTGCACACAAAGTCTTTTGTCCCTGGCTGCCACCTCCCCACATTCCCCCGAGCTGCAGCCTTGCAAATCCCTGCCTGGGGAGTGATGATTTTTCCTCATGAACTTGACAAGCTCCACGTTAAAACCACCTGACTGCACCTTTGCCCCTTCAGCTCGGGAAGCCCTGATGTTTCTGCCTTAACAGGAAAAAACCTCTCACAATATTCAGCTTAAATCCAGCCATGGTTGAGGAAAACCTCTCATCCTTGTGCCTGGCCTTAGCAGCTGCTTAGTGCGGGCTCTGGCCCTGCACCTCTCCCTCTCCTCTAAGCCAGACCTGCTCCCCTTCCTTGTCCTGGTGTCTCCCCAGCCAGGGATGCTGCTGCCAGGAATTGGCAGGAATTTGGAATTCGGTGGAATTTGGTGCTGCCATTTATGGGGCCAAGCATTGCAAACCCCACTGGTGGCCACGGGCACCAGGCTTGTTATAATATCTTCCTCGAGCCAGGTCTCATAAGCTCTTGGAGGTCTATAACACACCCAAGACAGCTCAGCTACCCTTGGTGGCATAAAAATAAGCAGGATGGCTTCTGCAGCAGTGTTGGAAAGAAAAAGGTTTAATAAAAGGCAAAATAACAAACAGAAAAACGGAGCCAGGTGCAGGGGTCTGCTCCTGGTAAAAACACCTCCCAAAAGTGATTAGTTTCTTTGTTCTCTTTTTTTTCTACTAAATTGTCCAGGCAGGACTTTTTTGGCTTCTGTCCAATTAGCTGCCATAACTCTGAGGTGAAGTCCCCTGGGTCCTATGAGACGCCTTTCTCTCACCTAATCGATGAGAGAAACTTCTGGGCTTCTTTCCTTTTTAAGGGGACAAAGTTTTGTCACTCTGTCAACGGGGGCACATTCCTACACAGGCTGAAAGGGGTGAATTTTCCATCAGCATCATTCCATTTGCAACTTTTAATTTGGGTCCTCATCTGAGCACGGAGCATGTGCATCTTCTGTGATTTTTTTGGGGGGTTTTCTCTGTGTTTGTGCAGTTGCTCTGGCTCTTCCTGTGGCTTTGACGTGTCTGTGCCCAGAAGTGGGGAAGAAATGAAAAAGGGGAAATTCCAGCATCTCTGGGGCTCCTTGCCTCCAAGTCCCACGCAGGAGCTGCTGCAGGAGCTCCTCCCCGTGTGCAGCCATGTGCCTCTCTTCCCTTCCCACCTGAGCTTCATCCCTTGGATGCTGGATGTTTTCCAGCCCCACAGTCGGATTTTTACTAGCCTTGGGAAGATTGTCTGCAAACAGAGCAGGGGAGAGAGCTGCCCAGAGCGTTATCAGCAGCCTCAGAAAACAGCAAACCAGCCTTTCTTCTGAGAGCTGGAAGCAGCAGAGCAGAGGTGGGGATGGGAGGCAAACCTGCAGAGCTTTGTAGAGCCAACTTTTGGGGCAGATCAAGCTTAAGGCGCAGGCTTTGGAAGGCTTTGCTCAGCTCAGCCCGCTGCTGTCAGCTGTTTTGATGCTGGATTTGGTGTTTCCATTCATCTGCCTTCAGCAGGGATGTTTTCACCCAGGCAAAGCTGAGGTCCTGCCTTTTTTGCAGCATGGGAAGAAGCCAGGCTGCCTCCCGTGAAGGATGGGGAGCCCAGGCAGGGAACTGCTGCCTTGGTGGCTGGGGAAGACAATTCCTGCTCTTTCCACCTGTACACAATGACACTGCAAGGCACAAAGAGCACAGAGGGAGGTGACAAAGGGATGATAAGATGGCCTGAGCAACCATCCTTTATCCTCACCTTTTTTCCTTTGCCTTCCCCTGGTTTGATTCCCTAGCACCTAACGCTGGTGTGGGGTGATACAAAAAGTCTACCAAATGTCTTCTCACCCCAAAATCAGTGAGGAAAGGGGTTGAATCCCTGGCTCCTCTCTCTGCCCACATCTGGGGGATGATGCCTGGGAGGGGACCTGGGCAGTGGTGGCAGTGGTGGCTGCAGGGAGGGTTCTTGCAAAGACAGTGAATTCTAATTTATTCCTACCTCTGACCCCAAAAGGATGCTTAGAAATCTCCAGCTGAACCACTCCATTTAAAAAATGTACCAAACTGCACCAGATGCAGCCGCTGGAGGGTCCTTCCTGCCTGCTGTGGACACCACATGCTCTGTGCTCTGACCCCCAGGTGCACCCTGGGCTTCCAGGCCCTCAATCCCTCTGGTTTTCCTTCATGTGCCCACAGAAACCATCAGAAATCTGATCCGTGTTTTCAGGAGGCTTCTTTATTCTCCCAAAGCCTTAATTAATTTTCTCTGTCTGCTCTTGCTGGGCCTAATATCACTTGAATGGCTCACTTATGTGAATTAGCTTGATTAATGGCAGCACCCAGACACAAAGCTCCTCAGCCTGCTTGTGCTTTCCGTGGCAGCGTTTCCAGCCTCTTATTCTCCTCTGCTGGAGCCAAGCTTTAGCCTCAGCTGGGGGAGCAGCAGCCCACAAGCACACAGAGAATACACAAATAGAGCTCCCCAGATCAGGTGGAACTTCCCTGGCTGGAAACATCAAGTTATGGATCAATCTGTCACGCGTAAAAAAAACCCCTGGAGTGCTTCCTGCTCCTCAGCCTTGTCACTGGTACTGTGGCCTTTAGTGGGAGCCACGCTGAGGGGCTCAGGGTCCTCTGCAGGCTGTGCTGCCTCTTCCTCCAGCAGCCTGGCCGGGCTGCCCCGGCTGTCCAGGGATGGCTCTGGCAGCTGGAACCTCCTCCAGACCAAAGGCTCTGCCTGGCACCAGCGGCCCAGCTGGTAATTCTGGTTTGTTCTTCAGTGTCTTGGAAGCTTGGGAGGACCAGAGAGGTGAAAGCAGCGCTGCAAAAGCGTGCAGGGCTCTGTGTGTCCATGCGAGCCGGGGCTGGTGCTGCCCTCAGCTCCCACAAAAGCCGCTGATCCCGAGTCTTTCCCAGGGATGAACCACGTCCTGGTGAAACCGGGCAGTGCTTGCCTGTTCTTGGGGGGCACGGAGAGGGAAAGCATGGCCTTGGGAGCCACAGGATGAGGGGCTCAGTATCAGCTGTGCCCCAGGACGTGGGAGCCAAGGGCTGGGGGCAGAGCCCCACACCATCTGAGCCCCCTGGGAGCCCCAGGCTGGGGACACAGCCCCACAGCAGCCGAGCCCCAGGACAGTGACACTTTGCCTGCAGGCACCCAGGAAAGCAGAGGCTGGGAGGAGCAGCCCCCGTGTCCCACAGAGCAGGAGCACTCCTGCCAGGACCAGAGGGGACACACGAGGCTTGCCGGCTTGTTCCAGGCACAAAAGCAGTGCCTGCAGGAGGAGACAGCCAGGGGATGTGGGCAGTTGCTTTGGACAACCCCTCCAGCACAGTCCGGCTCCAGGGAGCTGTGAGGAGGTGCCTGGGACAGCTGGGGACCCTCAGCCCAGCCCTGCCCCATGTGCCATGCCTGATTTCGAGGCTGGAGCCCCCCCATGATGGCCAGGGCTTGCCAGCCTTGCCCAGGCTTCCCAGCTGGTGGGGAAGGGCAGGCTCTCAGCTCTGCCATCGTTAGCATCTCAGCAGCAGCCGAATTTTCCTGTGCTGCTGGCTGCCACATGTGCCAGCAATCCACAGCACCGCTGCCTGCATCCCACCCTCGGGCTGCTGGAGCTCCTGGAAGGGTGAGCTGCTGGAAGGGAGCACCCAAGGTTTGTAAATGCTCGTGGTTGAAAGGAATTGCAAAATCAGAAAGTCCACAAGAACTCCTGAAGATTTACTAGTAAATTACACACTTGGCATGGGAACCGTTGTTAGTCCCTGATCTCCCAGAGCAAGCACACAGCAGCGTGGCTTGGATAAAGGGAGAGGGCTGGATGCAGGGTATTTCCAGGTGCTCAGCTTGGGGTGGAAGAGAGCAGCTCTGCCTCACTGCCTGCCTTGCCCTTGTGAACTCTCAGCTAAGAACCTCTGGAAAAGGCACAGCAGTGCTAATCAAAAGCTGCCTTGGGCATTATCTCAAGCATTCTCCTCATGAGACTTCCAGATGCTGCTGGCAGTGCTGGGCAGGGAAGTTTCTCTGCAGGGAGGTCAGTGCCAGCTCCTGGAGCCCTTTGCTCTCCCAGCTTTGGGGTGTTTGGGGTTCAGTTGTGAATTCCCCCCTCTCGAAAGGCCAGTGCAGGTGGGCACTGCTCAGCTTCAGTGTGTCTGGGGATCAGAGAGGCCGGGAGGCTGGGCAGCTTCCATCACCTCCAGAACAGGTTCTTGAGCTGCAAACCACTACCTGCAATCAGAACAGCAGTGCAGGAAAACAGCCAGTCCTGGGGGAGTTTAAAATAAAAAGTTATCCTGCCGTGCACTTGGCACGGTGGTTTCTGAGGCTGGAGCATCCCAAGGCGCTGGATCTGGAGCACAGAGGGCTGCAGGGTGGCTCCTCTGGGCTGCTCCTGCAGGAGACAGCATCTCCTGGCACACAGGAGCCGGCCCACAGCGGGCTGCTGGAGGTCACGGGAGAGCCCTGCTCGCCCACATGCTCCAGACAGCTCCTTCAGCAGTGCCATCCCCAGCCCCTGTGCCCTGCCCAGCCCTCAGACAGCCCCCAGGGCTGCTGCAAAGCCATCCTGCTTAATTGGCACCTCAGGGAGGCAGCTCCCCTTCTGAAGCATGCTGTTTTAATTAACTGGTAAAATAATCTATGAATAAATAGGAAGACCGTGACTAACTCCCATTTTTATTTCTCTTCTGCTTCCCATGCTTCTCCCAGACAATTTGGAGCAATGCCTTATGAAAGTCCATGCAAGGGATAACCTGGCTGCTTGTTTCCTGCAGGCTCAGTCCTGCAAACAACCAGGAATGCAAATGCTGGGAGCTGGCAAAGCACGTGAACACCCAGGTGAGCAGGTGAGTTGTTCCTGGGACAGCTCCTTTGTTAAAGCTCAGCTGGGATCCAGGGATTGGAAGGGATTTACTCCAAAGGGTGGGGGAGTCGGAGATTTGAGGTGGTGCTGTTTGACCTGGGCATCATCTGCATCTGACACGCTGGGGACAGCCATGGCAAAAGAAAGGCTTCTTTCTGCTTTCAGAGAGAAAAACACCCCTTCTGAAATAATGCCATCCATTTTCCTTCTTGTGGCTGGATTCCTGTTGCGGGCACGGTCAGGAATGCAGCTGATCCGGGCACCCAGAACTGTAAATCTGCACCCCACAACCTGTGTGGGGCCTTCCTGCTGTGCCTGGGCTCTCCCTGCCCGTTGTGGCTTCGGTGTCCAGGGCTAAACCAGGAGCTGTGGGGGCTGTGAGCAGGCAGAGGCTGCGCTTTCAATCAGAGCCTTTATTAATGAGCAAAGTGGCTTGGAAAGCGGGGAAGGATGCTGGGCGAGGCAGGGGGTGCTGTGGTGTGAGGGAGCTCCTCCTGCTCAGCACAAAATGTTCCTGGCACTGTCAGGGCTGGGACAGGGGCCGTGGCAAAGTCTGAGGCCATCCCTGGAGCCCCAGCACGTGGAGCTGTCACCTCGGGGCTGTCCTGCCTCCGCTCAGCGTGCTCTGGGTGCGTAAAGGCTGCTTACAGAGCTCCTGAAAAATAACAGCAGGAGGTGAGAGGTGCTGGGTGTGGGTGGGCAGAGAAGAGCTGCTCCAGCAGCGTCCCCCGGTGCCAGGAAGTTGTGACAAGCCTGTTCCCAAGGATTTACAAAGGTGGCTGCCTACGACGAGAGAGAGACTTCATCTTTTTTCATCGCCTTGGCAGTTTTAGGTCAGTTTAATGGAACAGGAGGAAAGGGAAACCTTCAAGGAAGTTGATGCTAAACTGATGGCAGTTTGGGAAATGAAAAGCTTGGCTCTTGACTAGTTCTGCTGCCAGTGAGGTGGAAGGAGCAGGTCCCTGGCAGCTGGTGAGTGGCAATGCTCACCACCCTAGCTTGGGGGTGGGTGGGTGCCCCGATACCAGCATTAAATCAATTGGGGGGAGAAGTGAATAAACTGTTATTTCGGGATGCCAGGGCGCCTGGGTGCAGCTGTGGGACAGGAAGGAGGGCAGCAGGGACAGACTGTGCGGGCACAGAGCGTGAACAAGGACTTGCAATAAATAAGAAGCAGATGGGTTGATGGTTGTGCTGTGATATCGCTTTCTCCGCACGGACACAGCCCCAGGAGCTCCACATCTGGACATCACCTCTGCTCACCACTCCATCGTTCTTCACACCACCAGCCCTGGATCCAGGGCTGCTCCGGAGTATCTCCAGCCCTGCTCCTGCTCCGTGCAGCCCCGCATCCCCCGCGGAGGAGCCGGCAGGGCTGCGGGCAGCTCCTCACCTGTGCCTGGCAGGTGCTGTGCTCTGACACTGCCTCCTCTGGAGCACTCCCCTTTCCAAGAGGCAGGCTTTGTCAGCAGCTGTGTCCCCAGGACACCCCGGGAGTGCCTTGGCTCGCGTGCTGGTGTCCAGCAGTGCTCTGAGCCCAGGGCTGCGGGCAGGGCAGGGCAGGGCAGGGCAGGGCCCCCACCCGCTGCCAGCTGTGCTCCCCCAGCACCAAGTGAGCCAGGCTCCCTTCGGAGAGGCACAGACTCAGCCCGAGCTGCCCCAAAGGCAAGGAGACAGAGGAGGGGATGCTGGTGTTCCACCAAAGGCTGCTGTTCGTGGTGGTGTCCTCAGTCCCAGTGGGACCCCAGACCCCTCCCCAGCCTGCTCCTTCCACCTCACTAAACTCGTTGAGAGCCAAGCTTCTGATTTCCCAAACTCATCAATTTAGCATCAACTTCCTTGAAGGTTTCCTTTTCCTTTTCCTTTTCCTTTTCCTTTTCCTTTTCCTTTTCCTTTCTCTTTTCCTTTTCCTTCTGTTCAATTTTCCTTTTCCTTTTCCTCTCAGTTTTCCTTTTCCTTTTCCTTTCCCTTTTCCTTTCTCTCTTCCTTTTCCTTCTGTTCCATTTTCCTTTTCCTTTTCTTTCTGTTCCATTTTCCTTTTCCTTTTCCTTCTGTTCCCTTTTCCTTTTCCTTTTCCTTTTTTCCATCTTCCTTTTCTTTTCCCTTCTATTCCATTGAGCTGACCTAGAGCTGCACCAGCACAGGTGCTGCAGCACCGATGTGTGCAGGGTGGGGCTGCTTTGCTGCATGCACAGCTCCCCACCTGCACAGCTGCTTCCTGGACAGCGATATTTAATATCAACCTGATTTACAACACTCAGGGGAGAAATCAGAGCGCGTGAGAAGGATTGAGCAGAGCACATGGCGAGTGGCAGCAGTTTTATTTCCCCAGACTGACACTCACAGCATTTTTCTGTCCTGCTGTTTTTAATTTCCACTTTATTCTTCTATATTAATACCAATCTGGGGCAGCTGATCACACACTGCTGTCACACATTTCCCTGGAGAATTCGTCTTCTCCTGGTGGCAGCAGTGCAAAGGCAGAGCAGTTTCAGAGGTGTGACTAACCCAGGCCTAGAGCAACCGGACCACTCAGGTGGAGCTTTACACCAACGTGCAAACCACCACCGAGTGTGCCAGAGCCCTGCTGAGCCAGGCACCTCTGAGTAACAGCAGGGCAAAAAAGGCACATGCATTATTAAATGGCATTTTTGTTCTGTGTGCTGGAAATATAAACTGACCTTTATGAGGGCTTGAATATGAAACGTGGGCACGGGAGGCTCGCTCTGGTCCCACCATCAATCAGCCTCTCCTTCGGTATTCCTGTGCGTCCTTTTTCTGCACGGAAGGTTAGGAAGTCAAAAGAGCTTTTTAAATGTTTCATATTGTCCTTTTTTCCCTGTTTAGAGAGCTGTTCAGCCAGAGCAGTTTGAGGCTGAGGCAGTGACTCAGGCAAGCGCTGTACCAGCTCTCTCTGTGGCAGCTGGGAAGAAATCAAAGGATCACAGAATCCTTTAGGTTGGAAAAGCCCTCCAAGACCATGGGGTCCAACCATCCCCAGCACTGCCAAGGCCACCACTGACCCCTGTCCCCAAGTGCCACCTCTACACTGCTTTTAAACCCCTCCAGGGATGGGCACTCCACCACTGCCATGGGCAGCTGTGCCAGGGCTGGACAGCCCTTTCCATGAAGGAATTTCTCCCAGTATTTAATCTAAACCTGCCCTGGCCCAGCCTGAGGCCGTTCCCTCTCCTCCTGTCCCTGTTCCCTGGGAGCACAGCCCGACCCCCCCGGCTGTCCCCTCCTGTCAGGAGCTGTGCAGAGCCACAAGGGCCCCCCTGAGCCTCCTTTTCTCCAGGCTCAGCCCCTTCCCAGCTCCCTCAGCCTCTCCTGGGGCTCCAGCCCCTTCCCAGCCCCGTTCCCAGCCCCGTTCCCTGCCCCGTTCCCACGCTCCAGCCACACAATGCCTTTCCAGACTGGATGGAGTGGTTCTCCATGGGCTCCCATCTATCCTGGCCCCAGATTCCCCACAGCTCCCCTTGCCCAGCCGCCTGCTGCTCCCAGAAAGCTGGGATTTGTTTACTATGCACCAATTTATTTCATTTTCAATTTAAAATATAAAAAGTACGTGGGTTACAGCAACATAATTTGCAGCGTGCTGATTAATAATACAGCTGACAGAACAAAATTGGGCTGTGAGCTCGAAGTGCTGAGGGAAGCTAAAATTTAGTGAGCAGTGTGTGGATGTGGGGTAGGCAGCCTGCAGCTGGCAGAGGAGGCTGCCGAGGCCAGAAACACTGTTTGCTTTTTTAGCTGCCTCACACACAAATCCTGGCTCTTACATCCCCTTCCCCCTACCCTGCCGTAGGATTTCCGTGCTCGGAGATGGTCAACACTCTACTGGAGAAGCCTGTGAGGAAACTGATACGAGGAGAGCAATTCCTGAGGATTCCCCATCCACGCAGAGAGAAGGAGCCCACTCAGTGTTGATTGTTGATGTGTTTTTTCCCCAAGGGCACTGAGATGCTGCCCAGCAGACAGGCTTTAGCACCTCGGGAAATGCGGCCGGTTTTACATCAGTACTTCATCTTACGGTATTTGTTATGAAAAAAAAAAAAAAAAAAAAAAAAAAAAAAAAAAAAGAGTTTTTTTTTCGGCGGCTCGAGTGGGGGGGA